>NW_027021351.1:855000-1122500 GCF_036884655.1 Musa acuminata AAA Group | reverse complement strand
TATCTTGAAAACTTAAAATATTATATTATTTTATATTTTGCAATGGTACTCCTTTTGTACATTCTTATGTTTCAAAGTGTTTCTATACTATCTAGATTAAATTATTCAGAATGATTAAAGCATTTGGAATTCACACCGTATTAGATTTTGACATGACATTGCTTGTTGAAAAATCCATAGATTAATTAATGAAAATATTATAGAATAGATTAATAAAATAAATACTTAGGAAAGATCTAATAGGCTAATTTAATGTTTATAAAAATAATGATTATAAATAATATAAAGACTTCATTGTCGACTTTAACTAGCATACAAGAATATTTAAGGGCTATTGAAGACAGATTTAAATTTACTAATAAGTCATTGGTTGGTATATTAATGAAAGAACTGACTATGGCTCAAGCATTCGAGGGATTTAGAATCACATCCTCAAAATAGCTTACAAAACTGTGAAACTTACAACATTAGACATGAATGTTGATAAGTCTTTCCTCATTCAATTCATTCTTAATTTTTTTTTCTCCTCATTTTAGCGCATTCAAGATTCACTATAATACAAATAAAGATAAGTAAGACTTGAATAAGCTGACTAGCATGTATGTTTACGAAGAATTAAGATTAAGACAGGAAAGTTCTCATAATATTATGACTACTACTTAAGGAGCTAATAACAAGAAAAAAAAGTTAAAGCGTTATCCATCACAAAATTTACCAAGTTTGAAAATATTAAATAGACTAATGAAAAGAAAGCTTCTACAGCAAAGTGTATAAGATATGTGAAGAAGGACGACACAAGACTTAATTCAAAAATAAAGATATAAACTAGACATTTGTATGTTTCGAATCAAATATTACAAAAGTTTCTTCTAATATTTAGTGGATTGATTCTGGTACTTCAATTCATGTTACCAATAATATATAGAGATTTTTTTCAACTCTGAAACTAAAAGAATATAAAAGATTCATCATTATGGGAAATCATTTCAAAGAGAAAGTGATATCAATAAGAACTTATCACTTGCGCCTAAAGACTGGTCATCTGATAGATTTTGTTGACACATGTTATGTTTCTACTATTTCTATAAATTTAGTTTAATAGATGAGTTAAGATATTATCTTTTTTTGATAATGGTAAACTCGATATATTTTATGATTCCATAAAAGTTGGTTTTGAAATTTTGTGTAATAGTTTATACAGAATCAATTTGAATTTTAAGTTTGAAAAGACATTATTGACCCTATAATCAAATGTTGGATTGAAACATAGTTTTAATAATGAAATATCTATATTATGACATAGACAATTGTGGCATATCTTTAAGGAAAAAATTGAAAGATAAGTGAAGGATAATATTTTGGAAGATTTAGATTTCATTAATTTTGATGTTTGCATAGATTGCAATAAGGGAAAGTAAATTAACCATACAAAGAAAAATACTACAAGAAGTAAAAAACTCCTTGAGATTATTCATACTATTTATAGATAACCCCATATGGACCACTCTATATTCCTTGTTTCAATGGAAAAAGATATTTCATCATATTTATAGATAACCTATCTAAATATAATTATGTATATCTAATACATGAAAAGCATAAGGCTGTTAACACTCTTAAAGTGTGCATAAATGAGGTCAAGAGAAAATTAGATAGAAAAAGTTAAAATTATTAGATCTGACCGGGTGATAAATTTTATAATAAATATGATGAATCCGATCAGAATGTTGGTTCTTTTGCTAATTTTTTAAAAAAATTGGATATTTATGCTCAATATATCTTATCAGGTGTGCCATAGTAGAATAATATTGCTGAAAGACAAAATCATACTCTTATGGACATAATTATGAGCATAATGAGCTATTTCTCTATACCTGAGTCAATATGGGATAAAACAATTAAGATAACTATATATATCTTGAATAGGGTTCACATTAAGTCGGTTTCATCAACTCTATTTGTGTTATAGATTAGTAGGAAACTCAATCTGATAGATCTATATATTTGAGGGTGTCTTACAGAGATAAGAGTCTTCAATCCACATAAAAGGAAATTAGATCCAAGAACTATTTTACTAGTCATAGGTGCCCTATAAGCTAATCACGTGAGTGATGACATGTGTGACATGACACACGTACTTTTTTTTTAATTATATTATTTGATATTTTATCACTTTATATTACTTGTTGTGTGATATATATTATGATGTCCATGGATTTATGCAATGAGAATCAGATCACGGTGAGATCACGATAATGAGACCAAGTCGCCTTTAAACACAGACCTGAAATAATCCCAGTTATAGGTTACTCGAGAGAGACATCAAGATAACTAGACAGACAAGTGTACTATATGCCCATCCATATGATGGAGGCAGCTAGTCTTATAGCTGCTCGTGTGGGGACATAAAGGGATGCAGTGCAGGTGCTCATTAGAGAATGAGTTCATTGATTGATCCGCTAATAAAATATTGGATGGTTGATGATGCCTTATTGTTAGACAATGATTTCATAGTCCTAGTGGTGTATCTAGTCCTTAGACTTGAGACACTAATAATGTCTATATGAGTACTTCACTCTTTGATACCAGACTTATAGGTTTGAAAGTTTCAGATCTAGCACAATCGATCGTCGGGAATAGTAGCCAACCTTACGAGGGCTATTGAGTCTCGATAGAGAATCATCCGCTCTCTATGTCCTGAGAGGAATATCTCAAGTGTTCTTGCTTAGACAAATCCCTGGCCAAGGTCATTCGGATTGAGAGAGAAAGAGTTCTCCAAGAGAATTCGATTAGAAAGAGACTCGAGCAGAAACCATGTGGGCCTGACAACACCATGCCCTACATACAGTCTCTAAAGTATTAGATGAATGAGGAACTATAGATACATGATAACTAAGGATATATAGGTCCAATGGATTGGATTCCCTTGTATTGTTTGGGGACTATGGCGCAGCAGCCTAATACATCCGTAATCGATGAGTCGAGTGAATTATTATCGAGATAATAATTCACTGAGCCAGAAGGAGTTCTGACAAATATGACTCATGGCAAGCCCGATATTATTCTTAGAGGGTCACACACATATGGTAGGTGTTGCAACAAGTAGAGGTTCAGATATGAGATATCTATAGGAGCTCCTATCTTATTGGATATCCAATAAGCCCCTATATTATTGGATCCTATGGATGAGATCTAATAAGAGCCAATAAGAAATTATTGGGTAGAGACCTACTAGTCTAAGAGGCTTTGGTAGTTGGATGGAGATCCAATACGCAATATGGCATGATCCATTAGAGTTAAGTTGATAGGGGGCCTCTATAAAAAGGAGGGAACCAAAAGGTCACGGGCTAGGTTCTTTTTAGCTGCCTCCTCCTATTTTCCTCTCTCCCTCTCCTTCTCATACTACATCCCTTATTTGTGGCATGTGGATAGCAAAAAGGGGCAGCCCTTTCTTGATTACGTGGTGCGCGCGAGAAAAAGTTTTGAGCAATGATTTGAGTAGCATCTTCGCAGCCCCTATCATATGGATCACCACTAAAGATGACCTCGCATTTGAACTCCTTCATCTAATCTCATAGATCTATAGGAATTTAAGGATATATATCTCCTTGGGTAATTCTCTTATGTGTAGTTTTTCGGTTTCGTGGGTTTTTACGCACCAACTTTTGCATGATGATGAAACCTTATTTTCTATGAGAAATTCTAGAATTTTATTTTCTATTCTTCTGCTATACATATGATGTCACCTCAGATTTCCTAACATATACAAGCTACTCAGGCGGTGGTAATCCAAAATGCCTAAATCGAGTATCAAACTAAGTATGAATATGTTGCATCCCAATTAAAATTTAAAATATTTTTTTAAAATCATCATAAGTTGAAACATCATTTTTTCTTTATGTCATCAAAGAGTATAGTCGACTTTTCCCCCTTTATCATCAACAAAAGGAGAAATGTATAATTTTTTACTTCTCTTTAAAATATGCAAGCTACTACTTCTCTCTCTCCCTTTAGCATCATCTAGGAAGGATATCTTGGATTCATGGTACTATTTCTCTTCATTTACATCAATGTGTCAATTGTAAAGTTATTTTGATATCATATAAGGATATTAATATCAAAAATAAGTTAAGTCATGAGAGATCAATTTGATGTTGGGGTATCCAAGTCATGAATACATAAACAGCTAGAAATTAAGATAATGATCTATATGAATGAATGTCCTCTAAAAAAAATTATATGAGAAGAATTCATACATTTGAAGGATTTAACATTCCTAATTCTCTTATGATAAAATTAAGTTGTTCCTCATTTAATGGTTTAGTAAAAATATTTATTAATTGATGTTTTGTGTCGATGAAATCTATAGATATATCATGATAATTAACATGATCTCTAATAAAACGATGTCTAATATCAATATATTTAGTTTTAGAGTATTATATAGGGTTCTTTGTTAAATAAATTGTATTAGTATTATCTTATTTTATAGGGATATTTTTCAGGTAAAGTCCATAATCTTTCAAGGTATTCTTCATCAAAATTACTTGTACACAATATGCATTTGTTGCTACATATTTAGCCTTAGTCGTAGATAATGCAATAAAATTTTGTTTCTTAGAAAACCAAGAAACAAGTGCATAACCTAGAAACTAACATATTCCAAAGGTACATTTTCTATCTATTTTGCATCCTACAAAGTCAACATCAGTATATGTAATCAAATCAAAATTTTTAGATTTTGGACATCATAATTCTTGATTAGAAGTTCTTTTTAAGTACCTAAAAATTCTTTTAATTGCTTTATAATGGGATTATTTAGGATTGGATTGAAATCTTGCACAAAGCCTAACACTAAATATTATATCAGTTCTAGTTATAGTAAGATATAGTAAGCTTTATATCATACCTCTATAAGTCTTTTGATCAAAGCATTATCTGTCCATATCTAATTTAGTAGAAATGCTCATCGGTGTATTAATGGCCTTAGCATTATATTTCCTTTGCTGATAATTTTTGTTTTATTATTGTCTCCAAATATAACATATCCTCCGTCTTGGCTAATAAGCTTTAAGAAATATGTTGAATCTCCAATTATGTGCCTTGAGCATCCACTATCAAGATATCATCCCTTGCTCCTAGTTTTCAATTGAAGACATACCTACAAGAAAGAGGGGTTTGCTTTAGATACTCATTTAACTTTGGGTCTTTCATGGATTGATCTTTCTTTCTTTACTTTTGACATTAAATCATTTATGGTTCCCTTAGAAACCCAAACTAATTTATGGGAGCTATATTTTTTAAATGAATACGTATAAGCATAATGATCACATCTTTCATAAAAAAATATATTTAACTTTAGGGGAAACATGTAATGTGGGTCCTTTTATAAATGTAGTTAGCTTTTTTTGAGTCTTACTGCTCATAAAGCCGATTACTTCCTTTTTTATATACATCCTTTCTATATACATAACTTTTATTAAATTCACTAGAGAGAGATATATTATCCTTTTCTAGTAATTTATATTTCTTACTAATTGTTGAGTTTATTGTATAAATCATAAAATGCATCAAATAGTTTATTATAAGGTAAAGAAATTTCAGTTGAGTCACATATCTCATTACCGAAAGCCATTAATGAGTAGTTTAGTACTTCATCTTCATTGTTTTACTCTTCGTCTTCTAATGCACTTGATTTATTCCAAGTTGCCTTAAGTGTTTTCTTCTTCTTTTATGCTAGTAGCTTATTCTTCAGTTGTGGATACTCATTTTTAAAGTGCCTTGGCTTTTTGTATTCTTAATAAATTATTATATCCTTTTTAAGTTCATTTTTATTCTTAGAATTTTTACTTATATAATTTGTTTTGTTCCTTTTCATAAACTTTTTAAATTTTTTTGTGAGGAGTGCTAAGTCATCATCATCACTTGAGCTTTCACTCGAGTGGTCTTCTTTGGTTCTAAGTACAATATCCTTCCTATTCTTTAAAAAGTTTCTCTTGTTCGTTATATGCCTTGCAAGTCATTTCATATGTCATTAATAATCCTATGAGTTTTTCAAGAGGAAAGTTGTTCAAGTTATTTGCTTCTTTAATTGTAGTTACCTTTAGATCCTAACTTTTTGAATGAGATCTTAAAATTTTATTAACTAATTCAAGATTAGTATAATATTTACTAAGATCTTTCAAACCATTGACAACATCCATAAATCAGGTATACATGTCACCAATGGTTACGCTTGGCTTCATTATAAATAATTCATAACTATATACCAAAAGATTAATCTTATTTTTTTTTACTCTATTTGTGCCTTTACGAGTAACTTCAAGTGTGTGTCAAATATCATGTGCAATTTCATAAGTAGAAATATGATTAAATTTATTTTTATCTAAAATATAAAATAAAGCATTTATAGTTTTAATATTTTAAAAAATATTCTTTTCAATATCATTCTATTCATTTATCGGTTTAGAAGGTTTTTAAAAACCATATACAAAAACATTCCACAAATCAAAATCTATAGAAATAAAAAAAAATGTCTTCCAATAAATGTAGTTTGTCTCACTAAATATATGAGGATGAGTGATAGAGTAACCCTCTTGATTGCTAGAAAAAATATATTTAATCTCTCTTGGGTGTTAAACTAATAGAGAGAACCAAGCTCTGATACTAATTATTAGGATAGTAAATGCACTAAACGATGAGAGTAAATTAGTGCTTTCGAAATAAAGTTTTGATTTAAAAAATTTTGATTGAAAATTACATATCGAAAATGCATTTAACTTAGAATGGAAGTAAAGATAGTGAGCAACTAAATTAGTTAGTAATAGTAAGGAAGAATATAAAGAGAAATACAAACTAGATTTATAGTCGTTCGATCGTCCCGACCTATATCAACTCTCAATTCCTCTTCCCTCGAAGCCACCCTTGTTATAACTATTTCTCCTTTTCACAGGCTTAGGAGAGGACATTCACACATTTTTTTATAAGAAAACCTCATACCTTTAAGAGAGTGTATATACTTAAAATTACAAGGTTTCATACTTTTATAGAGCAAGCATGAGTGGGGTATTTATAGACCCCAAATGGCTTAAAAATAGAGTCAAAAATTTAAATTCTCAGGTTTTTTGGGTACTAGCGGTACTATCACTTGCATTGAGCGGTACTACCATTGTACAGAGCCTAAGAACCTGGGCTATGGTGGTACCACTACCTGCCTATATGATACTACCGTTGACCTAGGTAGTAAGTACTATTCCTGACACTAGCGATACTACCGTCATGATTTTCAGAAAAGCACAATTCGTGCTTTCCAACTCACAAGTGGTATCATTGCCCAACCCAACCCTAGGTCACTAAAATAGCTTTTCAATAAGCTCAATTCACCCCTGGTTCAAGCCTAATGGACTTCTAATCAAGTTAGCATATTTACACCCTAAAATTAATTCAATTAGACTCTAAACGATTTTGATCAAGACTTAACAATTCTAATTATAATCATGAAGCCTTCAACAAATTATCCGGCATGTCATCTATTCATCCGGTACTTTGTCCGAACCTTCGGTGCATCGTCCTATCCTTTGACATATTATATGATCCATCGGCATATTGATCTCCCATAATATTCGATCTTCTTGATGCAATACTTGATCCTTCCCACTGGATGTTCAATCTTTGACATGATGCTCTTCGGCCCAATGTCTGGATCTCCTATTTTAACGATTTATCTTTCGATGGTTCAAGTCCATATTCAAAGTTTTTTTTGCGTCACTTATCTTAAATATTTATTAACCTATAAATTCATCAATTAATTTTACTATCAAAATATAGAGGATCCAAATAATTGGTGTTGAACCCTTTTGCATGTAGGCTTCGTAGACTTTTGCATGATGGCACATAATTTTTGTGACTTTTCTTCTTGTTTCATTTTCTCTCTAATGACACCTCATATGGCGTGGCATTACTGCAGGAAGCCATTGAAAGTGAAAGGTGCGTATACAGCAAGGATGGCAAGCAACATATCTTAGAAATCATTAGAGGGGTTTGCATCAAGGTACATGCATTCATACACGAGATGAAAGGACAGCAATGATTAATACAGCAACTTTTTTCTTTGGGAACCTTGCAAGACTTAGTATCTAAGTTTGGTTGCACAATTATTATGATTGTGCTATTCTTGTGAATCATCGTTTGGTATTTTAGGAATCTTAATTAAATTTTAAAATTTTTGGATGAATCCTAGTTAGATTCAAATGTTTTTTTAGATTATAATTTGAATTTGAATTATGAATATAAGTAGAAAGAGTAATCTTAGTGGATTAAATTTTATTACTATAAATATATAATGCATGCACCTCAAGATTTTGATGAGAGGGAGAGGTACAGAGGAAACTACTTTGGGTGCTCTTGAATTCTTTTTAATAGATTTAGAGAGGGTGGGTTAATGTGTGCTAATGCATAAGAATTTTGAGTTTGAGTTTAGGTTAAATAAAACAAAAATGATTCCTTATATTATTTTTTATATAGTAAAAATTTTAATTTTTACCATGGATATAGATAAGGAGTTTAATCTTATATTGATGTTCTAGTGTATAATTTTTATGTTTGTTTTTTTTTTTTTTTTTTTTTTTGATTTCAGGTTCTACTCTCACTCCTCAACGAATTTGCACGACAAAGACAGTTTTAGTCTTCTCTTCTTTTTCTTTTCTCGAAAGAGGCTTCACATGCTATGCTATTATGAAGACTTTCTGATAGATGTCGAACGCTCATGAAAAAAGAGAGAGTTAAAGTAGGAAGCCATTGAAAGACAATAGCATCTTTTGAAATTATCACTAGGGTTTTGCATCAGCGTACATGCATGTTGCATGCTAAGATTGCCTTGAAGAAAGACTTAGCCACAGCTAAGTTTGCGTGCACATTACGATGCACGTGCGAAGAACTCGGTGAAGAAGTCAGGAACGAAGTTGGCCGAATGGTCCGTGGAAAGAAGTCTAATAAACTGGTTGACTTCTTCTGCTGTCAGCTATAAACCAGTCAACATGTTCATACGATCAGAGAGAGCTGTCATAACTTATCATGATACTTTCGTGATTGATCAGTTACTGGACGATGAAGAATGGGTAGGGATTGCGAGTTTGCAGTTTGACGTTTCAGCTGCAAAATGTATGGGGTTGACAAGCACGCATGCAGGTAAGAGAATAGACGAGAAGTTTCATTGATAGCGAGAGGTTCATTCTGGCACATGATCTACGTCCATGAGATCATCACTAAGAAAGAAGAGAGAAAAAGAAGAGAGAAGCTATCACGCTCGAGGGGAATGTTAGGAGAGAGAGAAAACCTATCATGCTAAGGAGATGATTAGGCACGAGCGGAAACGAAAAGAGAAAATCAAGAGATTAATAAATAATAAATTTAATAGAAAAGCAACGTAAGATGTAATATAGTTTGATAACTCATTGCATATCTCTATGAAGAAATCAAATCTATCATTATATGATAAAAATCACAAGACCTTTGAGCTATCTCTAATCTCTACTCAAACATAATCCCTTGTACATCTTTCCGAACAACTCTTCTACTTTTTTATCTCTTCCTCTCACTATAACGTTGAGACTCAATATGCATTTATAAGAATAAATCCTAATTCATCAACACTACTCTTCCAACTTAGATCCCTAATTAAATCTTAATCTTAATCCATGAAGGAGTTTAAATTTAATTAAGGCTCCTCCCAATTAGTTAGAATATAATTAGGACCTTTAAAATACTTACCAACTATAATAATATCATCTTGGTAAGTATTTTTTCACTTTGTATATTATGTAAAAACTGAATCATTGGCTCGAAGAATTCATCACAACTACATAAACTGAAATAATTCATGATCTATGATTTCAACAAACTCTTCAATATATCTTATATAATTGGAATGGAATGAATAACACTACTTGATTCTGAAAAGATATTCATCTCACCATCTTACCACCGGTAAGATTTTTTTTCTAATAATCATATACATCATTGAAACCATAAATATCACTATTATAGGCACTTACCATCTTTTTACATGTAACCTATTTCTATCTCTTTGAAGTTTTTTACTATACTTTCTTCTTAACGATATAACCCTTGATACAATCTTTATTTTATAAAGATCATACAACCCTGAATAACATTTAGAACTTCATCTTCAGCCTTGTAACTATAACCATGAGAATATAAAAAACTCAAAGAAATTAGATTTTTTTATATTTTTAGAATATAAAATACATCCTACAAAGTATGTACTACTTCATCAAATATTTTCATCTTCACTTTACTAACACTTATGACCTCCACCATTGAATCATCATCTACGTATACTTTAACATTCCTCCCAATTTGTGCTTGAAGATCTTATCCGCCATCCTTTGATATGTTGCCCCTACATTCTTCAGCACAAACGACATGACTTGGTAGTAATATATCCATCAGTCAGTGGTAAAGGAGGTATGCTCTCGATCTTCTAATGCCATTGTTATATAGTTATATCTTGAAAATGCATCCCTGAATGTAAGGAGCTTATGAACCAAGGTGGCGTCAAGTAGTTGATCCACCTAAGAGAATGGATAGTTGTCCTTCGAACGTACTTTGTTGAGATTGGTATAGTCGATACACATCATCCAGTTTTTATTTGACTTCTCAACAAGTATAATGTTGGCAAGCCACTACAGGTATTGCACATCGGTAATAAACCTTGCTCCTAGTAGTTTGTCGATCTTGTTGCTAATAGCTTGTTGGTGTTCAGGGGTAAATTTGTGAGAACTTTATTTAATTGGTCGAGCTTCGGAAGATATGCTCAAATAATGTTGAGTTACATCCGAGTCGATTCCTTGCATGTCCCTTGGTGACTATGCGAACACCTCAATGTTTTTCTTGAGAAAACTGATAAGTTGTACTCTCTTCTCGTCAAGCAACATTGAGCTTATCTTGATGACCCAATCAGGGCAAGCCTCATCTAGGGGTGTTTTGATTAGTGATTCCATCAGCTCTACATGTGAAAGGGGTTTGGCGAAATCTCTTAGGTTCATAGGTGGTGCTTCAAATCAAACTTTCTTGTGTAAGGAGATAGCCATGAGGTAGCACTATTGGGACTCCTATGGGTTGCTCCTTAATTCACCAACGTTAGTGCTAGTTGGGAATTTCATCATCATGTGATATGTTAACACGATTGTCTATAGTCTCTTCAACATGGGTTGACCTATAATGGCGTTGTATGCTGATGGGATATTAACCACCATGAACTTGATCATAACTATCTTTGAACATGGTTAGTCTCCAAATGTGACATGTATGCGCTTATAAATCCCGTTAGCAAGGAAGTTATAGGGGTGAGATTATCAGTTCTAAGCCCAATTTTTGAAAGCCAGTGAAGTAAAGGATATTAGTAGAGTTACATGTATCAATCATGACCCTTTTTACATGGGCACTAGCCATCCTTACAGAGACCACCAAGGTATCATTGTGGTTTGGGTCGAGGCGTTTTATTTCTTCATTGAAAGTTATTTCCTAGTCACCATTAGTCTTGGGATGCCTGCTAATGATGGCTCAAACATAAGTTTTGTAACTAGAGATGTCTCCTCCTATGGCCGGGCCACCAACAATGACATTGATTTATCTTTCGACCGACTCCTGAGGTCTGAGTGATAACTCATAATGTCTTCGGACTAACCACCCAAGGTGTCCCTATTGTATAAGCTCCTTGATATGTTCTTTCATATTGTGACAATCCTTTGTATCATGGCTGTAATTGTGATGGAAATGATAATAGTTAGATTTGTTTCTCTTTTCGAGTGAGGTCCTCATCGGTCGGGGGTCTCTCAATAAGCCTTTTTCCTTTATTTGTAAGAAATTTTCATTCTAGTCAGGTTTGGGGGGCTAGTTCAGACCTTAGGTGAGGCATGTTGAGTCATTCGCTTCTCTTCAGCTATGGTAGTCTTGGGGTAAGGGTGGATTATGGTCGCTCTTGTCTCGATCTCTTATAAGATTCCTCGTGCTTATTTGAGACCATTGCATCAGCGACAATGTATTAGTTAGTTCTTTGAAGTACTTCAGGCACTATTATTGGTGTTCTTCTACTAATGACTAGAAGAGATAGAAGAGCCTAAGCCCCATCATGAAGGACTAAATCACGAGCGAAGGGTGAACATTGTCCATACCTCGGATCTTGTTGGTGAATCAGTTGAGAAGTTTGCAAGTGTCTCCTCCTCGTCTTGTGTTTATCCTAGAAGCATTATTACCATAAGCCTCGAGCACATATTTCCGAGGAAGTGGAGCTTGAACTCCTTCGCTAGTTGAGTGAAGAAACTGATAAAAAGTAGTTTTAGATTAGCGTACCACTCTCTTGTCGAACCTCTTAAGGTGGTTGGGAAGGCATGACATATTAGGGCATTCGAGGTGCCATATAGCAACATCTGAGTTCGTTTGGCAACAACGTGCTCCATTAGGTTAATAGTGCCATCAAAAGTTTCCAATAACGGGAGGCAAAAATTAGTGTGGATTAACTCCTCTTAGATGTCTTGAATAAATCGAGACCGACCCAATGTGGAGTCGATCTGTCTCTCACCCCTGGATTGATGGAAGTCATGACATATTTTTTCTAGGCACCGATCTATTTGTTGTAATCGAATCCTCAAGGAGTTGTCTATTGAGTCGGTCAAGTGGGTCTCAAACTCAAGTGGAGCGGAGCGATGGTGGGGTAGCATACTAAATTTCATGGTTGGGGAGCTCTCTCAGCTAGTGATTTGACAGGTCATGGATGCTCATGAGGGGTTGGTAGTTCATCGGGTGGGAGGACCCTAGCGGACGTCAACGCTAGTGGTTGAGGAACTATCATCAATGGCTAAGGCTGTGGCATCACTTATTGGTTTGACCGAGGTAGGAGTGAGGCGATCAGTTGCATTATGTCAGCTAATGCTTACATCTGTTGGGTGAGATTCAATAATAACTCAATAAGAATGAGGAGATGGTCAGCCAGCACTTGTAGAGATGAAGGCCTAGGGTTGTTAAACGTATGCTAGTACTATAGTGGTACTTGCGATGAGGTTGACGTATCTATGTAAGGTAAAGGTGGTTGTTGTCATGTTTGAGCAAAGGTGTCATGGGTCAAAGGCAAAGCCTCACTAGAATGTTCACAGATAAGGTCAGCCCATGGACATTCCTATGACATCGGGCCCTCCTTCTAGCACCAAAATATTAGAAGAAAATATCATTGACATCCGTGTTAGCATGATGTGGCCTTGATCCATATGTGAGGAGTCATCCGGAATAGAGCATGATTTCTCCTACCTTGTTCCTCCATAAAGACTGAGGTTGGGAGAAGTTTCCCGAGCTTATCTCTCTAATGGTTAAGTTAGTACTCAATTGCCCCCTTTTCTATGGAGCTAAAAATATATTTTTATACTAACCTCAAGGGAAAAAAATATCTCATGAAGATCCTTTAGAGAAGATAGTTCGTAATCGTCTTGAATTACCTTTTGATTTTTCAGGAATATTCCTACAAATATTTCATAAGGGAGTCGGTTTGTAACCGACCCGAATTGTCTTATGGTCTTCTGAGAATATTCCTACAAGTATTATGTAGGGAAGTTAGTTCGTAACCGATCTGAATTGTCATATGGTCTTATAAGAATATTCCTATGAATATTCCACAAAGGAGTCGGTCCATTACCGACCTGAACTACTTTCTGGTTTTCACAGAATATTCATATAGATATTCCATAGGAAAAGCAACTTGGCAACTCGACATCTTGGTAGTTCGATAACTGACCCGAGCTATCTTTTGAACTTCCACTTTATTACATAGGGGAATGTCGATATGGTATGGTTTTAGCATGGTGAAAGGTGGCTAGTTGATTTTATATTTCTTATCATATACTTATACCAAATAAGTCCTAATTTATCAAGATTCTCTTTTGGATTCCTAATTGAATCCTAATTCCAATGTGAGTAGCAAGAATGCAACCCTAATAGGGATTATGTCTACGAGATGCATGCACTAAGAAAGAAGCGAAAGAAGCTCTCATGCTGAAGGTTTGTCAAAAAAAAAATTATTAGAAGCGAGACATTACAATCTATCTATTGTTAGGATTGGTGAGTATTGTTAAAAGTTCATTAGTGAATCAAGAATTAGAATTAAGAAATAAAGGATTAGAATTAAGAAATAAAAAAATAAATCATTAGTGAATTAAGAAATAGTGGTGAACACTTTGGTGCTGTAAGAGACTATATACAACATATATATAAGCCCATGCAGAATGACAAATGACCATAGCAGCCATTGTTCCACTTTTGTTCCATGATAAATGAGAAGACCACAGCTCTCTGCTCTCTTCACATATTTGAGTCTTTCTCCCTTTATGGACTCTGTATTTGCAACTGAATCATTCAATTTTCAATACTGGATACGACGGAAGGACTAATTAAACCATCGATGGTCTTATTAATTACATTAAATTAAATGATGTACAATAAACTCTGTTTAAGGTGAGATTTTGTCAACGACGTAACAGCCTGCTCGTTATCATAAGTCACCAAAGTCAAGGAGTAGCACATCTTTGATTCAGAACAAGCAACGCGGACATCGGTATCATGCAACTTTTAAGGAACAGTGAACAACGTGAAATGGATTACAATCTAAATTTTTGATCTATAAGCTGTAAGAAGTATCTGAAATAGATTAAACAAAATAAACCAAAATTACACGGTCCGGGATGATGATGCCTTGGGCCGGTACGAACCCGAACCGGAAAAGAGCTCTCCCAGCCGGTTCCCGACGTCGTCTGGCGAGAGCAGCACCGCCGCCGCGTCCTCCATCGCCGCCTCCCACATGGTGTAGAACCCGCGATACGCCGGCAGTATCATCCTGCGCACATTCGCCCTCACCTCCTCCCGCATCGCGGCGTCCGCCACCATCCACCCGGATTCGGCTGCGCAGACCTCCTCCAGCGCCGCGTTGAACGCCCGCATACGCCCCCTTGCCTCTCCGGCTGAGACATTCCCGATCGGAATCGTCGCCGTCACCCGTCCCCAAGCCGCCCTCTCGTACCCTGCCGCGTGCTGCCTCGCCTTCGCCGCCTGCCGCGTCGCCCACTCCTCCCCAAGCAGCTCCCGCAGTCGGCAAGACCGCACCTTGTTCACTATGTACTGGAGGTTGTTCGCCAGGAAGAGGTACGACAAGCCCACGTCACGGTACGCTGCGGCCTTCTCGTCTAGCTTGCACAGTAGGGAGAGGATCAGCCACGCGAACCGCGCGGCAATTGCCGAGCGGCGGCTCCCATCGCTGGAGGAGGAGGAGGCTGGGGTTGAGGAAGAACCGGAGACAGCAGGCTGCTGCTCCGTCGGTGCCTGCGACGTATCGAAGAGGAAAGCAGGGACGGGGGTTGGGGTCTGAATGGGGAAGTCGGCTAAGATCTCCAC
This sequence comes from Musa acuminata AAA Group, assembly GCF_036884655.1. Classification (NCBI taxonomy): domain Eukaryota; kingdom Viridiplantae; phylum Streptophyta; class Magnoliopsida; order Zingiberales; family Musaceae; genus Musa; species Musa acuminata. Next base: position 1,107,047 of record NW_027021351.1, on the reverse strand, counting down.
GAGGGCGGACTGGTAGTCGGCGAGAAGCGATATATAGTTCATGGCGTAGCGGGTCATCGGGTGGACCCCTCCGCCGGGGACCGACAACCGGGACGACTCCTTCATGATCGTGGACTCGAAATCGGCGAGGGTGGCGCGCGCGGCCTCCGCGAGCTTGGAGAGGGACGCGAGAGCCTGCGCCCGGACAGCGGCTGTGGAATCGAAGGAGAAGATGGGCTCGATCTCCGGTCGCAGCTCGGCGACAGCATCGTACAAGTCCAAGAGTCGGAACAGCTTCTCGGGGGACCGCTTCGACTTGGCCACTAACCCCGGGAAGCCGAGGAACTGGAGTGCGGCGTCTGCCGCGATGTCAGCGAAGACGACTTCCCGGACGTCGGAGCCGGCGAAGACGTGGTCCAGGAGGACGCGCTCGCCGTGGAACAGGGTCCTCACGGCGACCCTGGAGGCAACTAGCCAAGACCGGACTTTTAGCTCCAGCACCGCCCAGTCCAGCTTCTGGATTTGGGCAGGAGCGAGGCGCTCGAAGCCGAGCCGGTAGAGGCCCTCGTCGACGATGGACTTGCGGAGGGACTTGTAGGTCCTGACGCACTCCTTTCTGTAGCCGGCGAAGACCATGGTATCGGCGATGGCGCGGAGGTCAGCCATGACTACGCCGGCGGCGCGCTCGACCTCGCCGATAGACTTCCCGGCCAAGTGCGCCTCCTCCTCTGGGGAGTTCTCCCAGGGGTCATAGTCCGGCCCCTCGGAGACGCTGGAGTAGGCGGAGCGGACGGAAACGGACTCAGGGTCGAGGAGGTCGCGGTTGGCGGCAAGGATCTGGAAGAACTCTTTCTCGAGGCGGCGCATGGCGGCCTGCATGAGGGTCTGCGCGCGGACGAGGCACGGGTGGGAAAGGCTCGCGGGCTCGGCGTCCGCGACGAAGACGAGCATGGCGCGCTGCAGGTCGGAGGCCTCAGCCAGGAATTTGCGGGCCTCGGAGCGGTCTTCATAGAAGAGGGAAGTGATCTTGGCGTAGGCGGAGGATTCCGGGTCCCATTTGATAACAACCACCTCTGCTCTCGCCACCTTCTCCTCCAACGACGACGACGACGAAGAAGAAGAAGAAGAAGCGGTAGCTGCGGCGGACTGGCTGTCTCTGTGGTGGCGACGGCCGAAGGGTTTGCACGGCAAGAGGTTTCGCAAGCCTTTTCTCGTCATCTTCGCTATTGCTAACAGTAGATGTGTGTGCCCGTGCGATGAGGAGAGAGATTTGAACTCGGGAGACGATGGAAGAGTCGTGTCAGCCTTGCAGGTTGCACTTCCTTCGATTTGGTGCGTGAGATTCGTCCCTATTTATAGAAAGATTCGAAACACGTGCGGGATAATGTCACGAGGGATGTGTACCATCCAATCATTGAATCTGGCTCATATATATATATATATATATATATATATATATATATATATATATATATATATATATATATATATATATATATATATATATATATATATATATATATATATATATATATATATATATATATATAGGGAAATCAGGACAGTCAATTCTACTATAACTTGGTCTCCAATCATCTAATAATAATAATATGGTCTCCAAAATAAAGGAAATGAGAAGAGCCATATCAAATAGAGAATATTTTATATATATTTTTAGATTTAAAGAATTTTCTACAATGATATAATCATAAGTCTCATCCTTATTTTGCATCTTCAAAATGGAATCATTTTTAATCAAACCATACCCAACCCTTAATTTCTTTCTCTCTGCCATTTTTTTTGTTTTATAGTAAAGTGACATGGGGATGGAATACATGAGCCCTACCATATATCATATTCATCTGATCGATATGTTAGCTAAATCACAATCTTACAAGGATGACAACTCGATGTTGTTAACGATAACGACATAACATCAACATGCAATTTATTTGGATGGGATGATAGTCAAATTATTATTTCATAATCATAGCATCAAAATTTAATGCATTATCTTATGGTTCAATGATAGCCAGATGGCTCATATAAAATTTTCCTGATATTGACGCATCTCACCTCAACAACCTTCCCAACATGCTGAGTTTTTCATATGTACGTGAGAAGGTATATAAGGATTTTGAGTTTGGGTTTAGGTTAATTTAAGATAAAGTGATTCTTTATATTAATTATATATATATATATATATATATATATATATATAGTGAAAAATTTTATTTTCTTGATGGACATAGGTAAGGAGTGTTGAATTATGTTAATATTATATCAACTTTTTAGTATGTGTTGGAATATTAAATCAAACTTTATGATTAGATTTGATTTTGGTTTAAGAGTCCAAGATTATTATTATAGTTGGAGTCAATATCTTGAGTTTACCCTTCTACCAGTAAAGACTTATGTAATGCCTTATATACACAATAATATACACAATAAAGAGAAGTGATGAGGTAGAGATAAAAGAGCCTCAGAGATATGAGGTCTAAGAGAATAATACCTTGTATACACAATAATATACACAATAAGGAGAAGTGATAAGGTAGAGCTAAAAGAGGCTTACAGAGAGGAGGTAGAGCTAAGAGACAGCTTAGAGATAATGAGGTCTAAGAAATATGTAAATGAAAAAGAATTATAAAATTATATTCTTTCCTTGCATGCTCTAAAATGATGTAAAACTTACTAAATTTGCTAGTGATAGAACCCCGGTGGATTCTAAGCTTGAGGTTGATCTCTTTAGGGGATCAGCCTCCTTTGAACTCTATAGGGATTCCTTCCTCCAAGTTGCTGCTCAAAGACTACTAAAAAGACTCATCTATTCCTTGAGAAAAGATTATGAATACATGACTATTTATAGGGCTTCTAAATCCCAACTCCTAATAGGACTCCTACTCAAGACTTCTACTTCTAACCAACACCTAATATGACTCCTACTCAAGACTCCTACTCAAGACTTCTACTTCTAACCAACACCTAATATGACTCCTACTCAAGACTCCTACTTTTAACAAACTCCTAATAAGACTCCTACTCTAAGAAGCAACCTCCAAACTAATCCTAACCTTAGCTAACCTCTTCACTTCTTTAATAGAGGTCGGCTAGGTAGGTTTTACATGAATATCTATTTCAATTAAACTCAATTAGGACTCTCCTAGCTAGAGTCCTAACAGATCCGCCCTTTTTAAATAAGTCTTGCCCTCGAGGTTGACGATCCATGAATTCTGGGAATTCGATCTTCAAGTCATCGTAGTTCTCCCAAGTGGCATCTTCTACTGGTAGGTTCGCCCACTGTATTAGCACTTCAATAGTGGGTCGTCGTCATCGAGTCTTGATCCGTCGATCAATAATGACACTCGGTTGGGTCTAGATTTCTCCTTGGGCAATCATATTTGTTAGATGGCTTTAGGTTGTCTCGTTTTATCCCAACTTGAGCTTTAAACATGACACATAGAACACTGGATGGATTCGAAGCTGGGGGTAAGTCCAATCTGTATGCTACCACTCTGATGCGCTCCAAAATTTGGTATGGTCCATAGAACCGAGGTGAAAGCTTCATAGATGCTCTAGTCTGAATTGATATTTTCTTGTGTGGCTGAAGCCGTAGGAAGACCTAATCTCCTACTGAAAATTCTCTTTCGCCTTTATGTAGATCATGTTGTTGTCTCATCCTTACTTGAGCTGCAGTGAAATTATTTTTTAGCAACTTCAGCATTTTGTCTCTGTCTTGTAGTTTTCTGTCTACTTGTTCTACTTTAGAAGCGTTCAACACATATTTTGGGATCTAGGGGGAGGTCGGCCATACATAGCCTCATAGGGAGTATATTTTGTAGATGAATGATAAATTGTATGGTAGTCATAGGTACCCAGCAAGCTAATCACGTAAGTGATTGCACGTGTGACTTGATACACAATCTTTTTGCTTATTATATTTTAGCATTTATCACTTTATATTGACTATTACATATATGCATGTATATATTGTGATGTCCTTGGATCTGTGCAATGAGAATAGGATCGTGATGAGATCACGATGATGAGACCGATTCGCCTTTAAGCACAGAACCTAAATAATCTCGGTCATAGGTTACTCGAGAGGGACATCAAGATAACCGGATAGACTGGTATACTATATACCCGTCTATATGATGGATGCAGTTGGTATCGTAGCTGCTCATGTGAGGACACTAGGGATACAGTACAAGTGCTCATTGGATAATGAGTTCACTGATTGATCCGCTTACGAAATGTTGGATCATTTATGATGCCTTATTGTCAGACAACGATTCCGTAGTCCCAGTGGTGTATCTGGTTATTAGACTTGAGATACCAAGGATGTCTTGTATGAGTGCTCCATTCTTTGATACTGGACTTATAAGTTTGGATGTCCCAGATCTAGTACAACCGACCATCATGAGTGGCAGTCAACTTTACAAGGCCTATTGAGTGTCGATAGAGGATCATCCACTCTCGGTGTCATGAGAGGAATATCTCATGTGTTATTACTCAAATAAATCCCTAGCCAGGGTCATTCGGATTGAGAGAGAAAGAGTCGGGAGAATCTGATTAAAGCAAGACTCGATAAGAAACCGTATGGGTCTGACAGCACCATGCCTGATATACGGTCTCTGGGATATTAGATAGATGAGGGATTACAGGTATACGGTAATTAAGGACAAATAGGTCCAATGGATTGAATTCCCCTGTATCGTCTAGAGACTGCGGCATAGTGGTCTAGTACGTCCGCATTTGATGAGTCGAGTGAATTATTATGGAGATAATAATTCATTGAACTAGAAGGAGTTCTGATAGGTATGACTTACGGCCAGCTCGATATTGGGCCTAGAGGGTCACACACATATGGTAGGCGTTGCGATGAGTAGAGGTTCGGATATGAGATATCCTCCGGAGCCCCTATCTTATTGGATTTCCAATAAGCCCCTAAATTATTGGATCCCATAAACGAGATTCAATAAAAGCCCATGAGAGATTATTGGATAGAGATCCATTAATCTAAAAGGTTTTAGTAGTTGGATGAAGATCCAATACCCAATAGGGGAGGATCCATTAGGGTTAAGTTAATAGGAGACCTCTATAAATAGGAGGGATTCAGTGGTTCATAGGCTTTGCTTACCTCTCCTATTCTCCTCCTCCTCATAGCAGGCCTGAAGTTTTGAGGAGCGTCGTCACAACCCTGCTGTGTCACTGCTAGAGAGGATGTCACTTGACCTCCTTCACCCTTTCCTAGAGATCTGCAATGATTCAAGGGTATACGATCTCAATAGGTAAATCTTTACTATACGCAGTTTTCTATTTCGCAGATTTAGCACACCAATCTTCGCACGACGACGAACATCTCTTTGGGAATAGGGGATTTTGTTTCTATTCTTCCACTGCGCATGTGATGTCACCCCCAAAGATTTCCCAACAATGGTATCAGAACCAGATTGTTCGTACGATAGATTGGTTTTAAACTTCATGTGTTGTGCTTCCCGCGAGGTGACGCGCCGCAGGGCAGCGGCGCCTATGGCCATTGCTCTCGCGGGCAGCACCCCCCATAGGGGTGGTCGCCCGGTGAGGCAACACCGCCTGCGAGTCACCCGTAGGCAGGAGCGACGCCCCCGCCCTCCCGCCACACACGCGCCGCCGGTAGGGTGGTGGCTGCGGCTGCAGCAAGGGAAGGGGAGAAAGAGGGGATTATTTTTTTTTAGCAAAAGACTATTTTGCCCCTTAGAATTTTAAAAATTCTAAGTCTATCCTTTTTATCAAAATTACCAAAATACCCCTTAGAAATTAAAAAATTTCCTATATATCCCTGAATTCAGAAAATATTAATTAATTAAAAGTTTAATTGATTACTATTTTTTTATTATCTAGTAGTCATATATGATGATAATTTATACATATGATGTATGATGTGTGGACGGATGATCATGAACCGTGTGATATGTGTACTTGTGATTCTTATTATTGGGGCCTATGAGCCTCCATTTTATTTCTCATTTATTGTCGGGCTTACGTGCCTATGATTAAGTTGTAATGAGACATAGCGGGAGCGTGGAAGTGACAGCGGGACCCATGAGACCAACGATCGCGATGCATGGAGATGCGTCGAGATGCCAACGGAACCGACGATGACGAGATGGACGATCATAGGGCATAGAGATGCACTGATGCACACATAGATCTTGATGTGAGTGATTAGGCTCACTGGCTCGGGCCTGATCATATTAGGCTGTGGTCCATGATCATCTAGTGTGATTACTTATACACCTACTAAATATGCATATATATATTTGCATGCGATGTAGATATATATTAAATATGTATATGTGTGACATGTTATATTAGGAGACCAAATCATAGAAACCCTTCTCTCGATAATATTAAGTCGGTAAACGTGAGGCAATTAGATTGACCCACGTGGCCTTCTATTATTATAGGTAAGGACCAATTCCTAGTGTAGGTTGAGTTGGTCGAGTCCCTCAAGGCTCCCCTATATCGCGATTCGCTATCTTGCCTACAACATAGAGATGTCACTGGTGACCTAAGGACATAGTATGCTTGGTTGAGTCCCTCGAGGGTATATCATCGAATCAGACTCATCTTGTAATGATGGTATTAACTTAACCAAACATCATGGTTGGTTGAGTCCCTCGAGACCATGGTGATTCGGAGGCCGAATAGGATGAGAATCACAAGGAGTTATGATCGGCAAGAGTTGCCTACCTTTCGGGCTTAGTATGATTGGTCGAGTCTCTCGATGTTACACTAAGATGCTGATTGGATTATGATCCCCACTAGAAGTCTACCGAAGACTTTCGTTTCATGTGCTGAGGGTGTTGCGTGACTCACTAGTAAAATAGTGGAAGCATATTAAAATATAAGTCCATATCTTGATTGTTTATTTTTGTAAAATCTGCATGTTATTTATTTCTATTGCATCTTTATTTTTAGAAAATGTCGCTTTCAAATCTCTTACGTGGCATACTTGATGTCAATCGCATCACTGGTACACATTATACGGATTGGATCCGTAACTTGAGAATTATTCTCACGGCGGAGAAAATCGTGTACGTCCTTGATATAGTGACGCTTACGCCCGAGGAAGGGGCAAGCGAGGATGAGATCACTTGCTACGTGAAGTATATTAATGACTCCACTCTTGCTCAGTGTTACATGTTGGGTTCCATGACTCCTGAGTTAAAGAGACGACATGAAAAGATGGATGCTAGATCCATTCTCCTACATGTCTGCAAACTATTTGAGGAATAGGGAAGGACTCAACGATATGAGATATCCAAGAGCCTATCGCGCTAGGATGACTGAGGGGACATCGGTTCATAACCATGTCCTAAAAATGATTGAATGGATAGAAAAACTCACAAGTTTAGGAATGATCCTAGAGGATAACTTGTGTGTGGACATTGTGCTTCAGTCTCTACCAGATTCCTTTTCACAGTTCATAATGAATTTCAATATGAAAAAGCTTGAGGTGACTCTCCCGAAGCTCCTCAATATATTGAGGGAGGTAGAGAGCACTATAAAAAAGGAGAAGCCAGTTCTCTACACTAGTGAGACCAGAAAGAAAAGGAAAGTAGAAAAGTCCCTTAAGAAGGACAATGGCAAGGGTAGACCAAGTAAAGCAATAGTTGCTAAGAAAGACCCGGTAAAGGACAAAGGCCAATACTTCCATTGCGAAAAAGATGGGCACTAGAAGAGGAACTACAAAGAGTACATTATAGAGAGGGCGAAACAGAAGCTTAGAGAAGCTTCAGGTACATTCATTATCAATCTCCAATTGTCAGATTTTTGTTACAGTGCATTAGTATTGGATACCGGTATTGCATATCACATTTGTAATTTGTTATAGATTCTGAGAAAATCGAGGAGATTGATAAGAGGAACATTGCATAATGGTTTGTTTATGCTAGATACTACTTCACATATCATGAATGTAAGTGTGTCTAAAAGGAAACGAGATGAGGTGAAGAATGCATACTTGTGGCATTGTAGGCTATGTCACATCCATGAGGGAAGGATTAAAAAATTATTAAAGGATGGATATCTAGATCCATTCGACTATGAGTCATATGCAACTTGCGAGCCTTGCCTTTATGGAAAACTGACTAACTCTCCATTTAGTGGAACTAGAGAGAGAGCCACTGAGCTACCGGAACTCATACATAGTGATGTATGTGGACCCATGTCAACTCATGTCATTGGTGGTTATTCCTACTTCATTACCTTCATTGATGATTTCTCAAGGCATGGATATATATACTTAATGAAGTACAGGTTCGAGGCTTTTAAGAAATTCAGAGAGTATAAGAATGAAGTGGAGAACTCGACTGGAAAGAGTATCAAGACTCTTTGATCGGATCGAGGAGGTGAGTACTTAAGTATAAAGTTTACCCAGTTCCTCAAGGACTATGGGATTTTATCACAATGGACACCTCCCATGATGAGTTTCGCTAACTTACCCATCTCATTCTAGGGATATGCCCTAGAGACCGCAGCTTACCTACTGAATAGAGTTCCAACTAAGTCGGTAGTGTCTACACTATATGAGATATAGAAAGAGAAGAAGCCCATGTTAAAAGACACAACCCCGATAAGTTGGAATCAAGGACGGAGTAGTGCAAGTTCGTGGGATACCCCAAGGAAACTTGTGGGTATTATTTCTATCATCTCGAGGACCAAAAGGTCTTTGTAGCCAAGAGAGCGATGTTCCTTAAAAAGGAACACATTTTTGGTGGAGATTATAGGAGCATGATAGAGTTGAGCGAGGTTGGAGAACCTAGCTCAAGTACCACTCTACAGTCAGAGTCTGTTCAGGTACTTAATACACAAGTTCCAACTTTACGTAGGTTTGACAGAGTATCACATCCTCCTGAGATATATGTGGGACATATTAGAGGAGAGGATGTTGAAGATATTGATCCTCAAACCTACGAGGAAGCTATTATGAGTGGCAAGAAGCCATGAATTCTTAGATAGAATCTATGTACTCCAATAAGGTTTGGAACCTAGTTGATTCGCCCAAAGGTATTGTACCCATCGGTTGTAAGTGGATATGTAAGAAAAAGATTAAAGTAGATGGAAAGGTAGAGACCTATAAAGCAAGGTTAGTGGCTAAGGGGTATCGTCAAAGGCAAGGTATTGACTATGACAAAACCTTCTCACCCGTAGCAATGCTAAAATCCATCTAAATTCTATTAGCTATTGTAGCACACTATGATTATGAAATCTAGGAGATGGATGTGAAAACCGCATTCCTCAATGGGAACCTCGAGGAGGAGGTGTATATAATACAACTTGAGGGATTCGTATCCAAGGACTGCCCAGATAAGGTTTGTAGGTTACTTAGATCTATTTATGGACTAAAGTAAGCTTCCCGAAGTTTGAGCATAAGATTTGATGAGGCAATCAGATCTTATGACTTCGTTAAGAACGAATATGAGCCTTGTGTGTACATGAAGGTAAGTGGGAGCACTATCATCTTTTTTGTGTTATATGTGGATGACATCCTGATCATTGAGAATGATGTAGGAATGCTATCTACAATAAAGGTTTGGTTATTTAGACACTTCTCTATGAAGGACTTAGGGGAAGCATCCTATATCTTGAGGATTCGGATATATAGAGATAGATCCAAGAGGATGCTTGGCTTGTCCCAATCCAAGTACATAGAAACCATTGTCAAAAGGTTTGGCATAAAAATTTCAAGAGAGGTCTCATACCGATGAGACATGAGATATCGCTTTCTATGAGTATATACTTAAAGAGTCCTAAAGAAAGGACAAATATGAATAGGATACCTTATGCATCAGTAATAGGGTCTATTATGTAAATCATGATATGTACCAGGCTTGATATAGTGTATGCTCTAAGTATCACGAGTAGGTATCAGGCGGATCCAAGCTTGGAGCACTAGAAAGTAGTAAAGTGTATCCTTAAGTACTTGAGAATGACTAAGGATCTTTTACTGGTATATAGAGGTAGTAGCCTCAAGGTTGAAGGCTACACGGACTTGAGTTTTCAATCTGATGCCGATGATAGCAAGTCAAATTCGGGGTATGTGTACACCTTAAATAGAGGAGCAATGTGTTGGAAAAGTTCTGAGCAAGATACTACTACTGACTCGACCACAAAGGCGGAGTACATTGTTACAACAGAGGCAACAAAGGAGGGAGTCTGGATGAGGAATTTCATCACAGATCTGAAAGTTGTGTCGGGTAACGAGGAGTCGATTCCCTTATATTACAATAAATATAGGGTGATTACTCAAATTAGGGAACCTGGGTCTCGTCAGAAGTGTTCTGAGAAGGTTATAGCTTATTAGAGAGATCATGACCCGATGAGATGTAGTAGTGAAAAGAGTTTCATCCGAAGATAACATTACAGATCCATTGATAAAGTCATTGTCTCAAATTATTTTTGAGCGTCATAGGGGTCTAATAAGGATCAAATACATAGGTGATTGACTTTAGGTCAAGTGGGAGATTGCTAGTCATAGGTGCCTAACAAGTCAATCACGTGAGTGATGACACATGTGACTTGACACACAATCTTTTTGCTTATTATATTTTGGCATTTCTCACTTTATATTGACTATTGCATATGTGCACGTATATATTGTGATGTCCTTGGATCTGTGCAATGAGAATCAGATCGTGATGAGATCACGATGATGAAACCAATTCGCCTTTAAATATAGATCCTAAATAATCCCAATCATAGGTTACTCGATAGGGACATCAAGATAATCGGATAAATTGGTGTGCTATATACCTGTTCATATGATGGATGTAGCTGGTCTCATAGCTGCTCGTATGGGGACACTAGGGATACAATACAGTTGCTCATTGGAGAATGAGTTCATGATTGATCCACTTACGGAATGCTGGATCATTGATGATGCCTTATTGTCAGATAGTGATTCCGTAGTCCCAGTGGTGTACTTTCCTGCTATACCCACTTTATGAGACCTAGAATTCTCTTACGAGGAGATCCACCCTATGTGATAGATATGCTATTCTTGAGCCAAGATCCATTATCTTGATGTTATTGTGATCCTCTAGTTATTCTAGAGAAGACCTATTGTAAACATGTTATCATTACTATTGATAGTGGAAGTTTGAGGTGGATTATGGTCCCGTGATTTTTTCCACATTGGGTTTTCCACGTTAAAAGATTTGGTCTCACTGTGTGATTGATTTTTTGTTCTATTGTTTATATTGTGCTAGTTGATATTTTAATTTGGATATCAAGTTGGTATTTTGATGAGGAACCCATTTTGATACACAAAGAGGGAAAAGAATACTCCACTTTAACAAGTTTTTTCCCAATAAGTGGTATCAGAGCAACAGGTTGTTTGGTGCTAGTTTTTCTTATGTGATTGAAATGGAGCAGTCAGATGGTATGATTAAATTGAACTCATCAAATTATTCCACTTGGAGACATCTGATGGAATATTTACTTTATTGTAAAGATTTGTATAAGCCCATCAAGATTAAAGATAAACCTTCTACTATGGACGATGAAGAATGAGAAGTTCAACGTAGAAAAGATATTGCCTATATTAGAAGATGGATGGATATAAACTTGTATGAGCATATTTTTAATGAAACCAGAGCTGATGTTGTTTAGCAAAGGTTAGAAAATCTCTTTGCGAAAAAGGCAGTGGGAAATATAATTTCTTTCCTCAGAAGACTTGTAAATTTGAAGTATAAAGATGGTGGTAATATTGTTGAGCACATAAGCCTATTTCAGAGTCTTGCAAATAAGTTGGTTGCTATGAAAATGAATATAGATGATGAGATGCAAGGATTATTGCTTCTCAACTCTTTACCAAAAAGTTGGGAAACATATGTGGTGACAATTTGTAACTCCACGCCAAAGGGGACTCTAACTATAGATATGGTTAAAGACAGTTTGCTAAATAAAAATGCCAGAAGGAAAGAACAGGGTGAATCTTCTTTTGGGGCATTTGTTACTGAAAAACAAGAAAGACATGGAAGAAGTCATAGTAGAAATCCACATGGTTATAGAGGAAGATCCAAGTCTAGAAGAGATATCAAATGTTTTCACTATAACAGGCTAGGTCACATGAAGAAAGAGTGTAGGTTTTAGAAGCGAGAACAGAATGAAATGAAGAAAAATGAAAAAGAGACCAATACAATTGTTGCTGAAGGTAATATCACTATTGTCTGTGATGAAGGTTGTGTTAGTCTTGTAGCTCAGGACAGTAATTGGGTAATTGGCTTTGATGCTTCATATCATGTTACTTCTCATGGTGATTTCTTTAGATCTTACACTGTTGGTGATTTTGGTAATATCAGAATGGGAAACAGTGGTACATCTAAGATTGTGGGTATTGGAGATATTTGCTTGGAGACCAGTATTAAAAGCAAATTGATACTCAAAGATGTAAGGCATGTTCTAGATATTTATCTCAACTTGATATCTACAAGTAAACTTAATGATGAGGGCTTTACATATTATTTTGGTGAAAGCAAATGGAAATTCACTAAAGGTTCTCTGATTGTGGCAAGAAGAAAGAAACTTAACTCTTTTTATGTCTTGGAAGCTAAGCTACACAAATGAGAGATTAATGCAATTCAAAAAGGTGAAAGTATAGATCTTTGGCATAAGAGGCTTGGACATATCAGCGAGAAGGGACTTCAAACTCTTGCTAGAAAGCAATTCTTACCAGAGTTGCAAGGTATATCTCTTAAATCTTGTGATCATTGCTTAGTTGGAAAAACACATAGAGTTACATTTCATACATATCCATCATCTAGAAGATCAGATGTTATTGATTTAGTTCATACTGATGTTTGTGCTATACAAACTAGAACTCTTGGAGGTGCTCTTTATTTTGTTACTTTTATTGATGACAATTCTAGAAAAGTGTGGGCATTTGCTTTGAAATCTAAAGACCAGGTACTCGATGTTTTCAAGGAGTTTCATATCAGTGTTGAAAGAGAAACTAATAGAAAACTAAAGTGTATTCGATCAGATAATGGTGGCGAGTACAGGGGTCCTTTTGAGAATTATTGCAGGTTCCATGGTATCAGGCTTGAGAAAACAGTTTCTAAAACTCCTCAACAGAACAGTATGGCAGAAAGGATGAATATAACCATTGAAAAAAGGATTAGGTGTATGCTTTCCCACGCCAAGTTACCAAAGTCATTTTGGGGGGAGGCTATGAGAACTACAGTTGATCTGATAAATCTTTCTCCATCAGTTTCTCTAAAAGGTGATGTTCCAAAAAGAGTATGGAGAGGAAAAGATATATCTTATAATCACTTAAGAGTCTTTGGGTGTAAAGCATTTATTCATATTTTCAAAGATGAGAGGTCCAAGCTTGATAGTAAAGCAAAAGCATGTATTTTCTTGGGAAATGGTCATGAAGAGTTTGGGTACAGATTATGGGATCCAATGAACAAGAAGATTATTAAAAACAAAAATGTTGTGTTTCTTGAAGACCAATTGTTTGATGATGGTGATAATATTGAGAAGCCAGAAACCTCTGTTTATATTCCTTGGAGTTTGGGTCCAGTTCCTTCACCTATACTTCATGATGATCATGGGGGAGATGAACAAGAAGATTATGGTGAGAATACCAGTGATGATACACTTATAGTTGATGATGCTGAACCAACTGAACCAGCACCTCCACCACCAATTGAGATTTCATTGAGAAGATCCACTAGAGAGTGACAACCATCTACCAGATATCCTCCACATGAGTATGTTATGCTTACTGATGGGGGAGTGCTAGAAACTTACCAAGAAGCTATTCTATATGAGAATAAAAATGAGTGGGTTAAAGCCATGCAAGAAGAGATGAGATCCTTGCTTGAGAACCACACCAATGACTTGGTAAAATTACCTAAAGAGAAGAAAGCTCTCAACAATAAGTGTATTTACAAATTGAAGACTGAAAACAATAGCTCACAATAAAGATACAAGGCACGACTAGTTGTGAAAGGATTCAGTCAGAAGAAAGGTATTGACTTTGAAGAAATATTTTCTCCAATTATGAAAATATCCTCTATCCGAGTTCTTGGTTTGGCTGCCCGCTTGAATTTAGAAGTTGAGCAACTTGATGTAAAAACAGCATTTCTTCATGGTGACTTAGAAGAAGAAATTTGCATGGAGCAACCAAAAGGTTTCAAAGTCAAGGGAAAAGAAAATATGGTGTGTAAGCTTAGGAAAATGTTATATAGACTCAAACAGGTATTTAGACGGTGGTATAAGAAGTTTGATTCTTTTATGATGAGCCAAGGGTATGATAGAACCACATTTGATCATTGTGTATTTATGAAGAAATTTTCAGATGATGATTTTATTATTTTACTACTATATGTTGATGATATGCTGATTGTTGGCCATGATGTTGGAAAAATTGGAAAGCTTAAAAAAGAGCTAAGTAAGTCTTTTGCCATGAAAGACTTGGGATCTGTGAAACAAATACTTGGCATGAAGATTCTTCGTGATAGGAAGAAAAGGAAGATTTGGTTATCTCAGGAGACTTACATTGAAAAGGTTCTTGAAAGATTCAACATGAGTAAAGCCAAAGCAGTTTGTTCTCTACTTGTAGGTCATTTCAAGCTTAGTTCGAAACAATGTCCTACAAGTGAGAAAGAAAAAGAAGAAATATCCAGAGTGCCTTGCTCATCTATAGTAGGCAGTTTGATGTATGCTATGGTTTGTACTAGGCCAGATATAGCTCATGTAGTTGGAGTTGTTAGTCGATTTCTCTCAAATCCTAGAAAGAAACATTGGGCAGTAGTGAAATAGATATTAAGATATCTAAGAGGTACTTCCAGATTATGTTTATGTTTTGGTAATGATGAACCTATATTAGAAGGGTACACAGATGCAGACATGGTAGGTGATATTGATTCCAGGAAGTCTACTTCGGGGTTCTTGATGACATTTGTAGAGGGAGCATTCTCTTGGCAATCAAAGTTATAGAATTGTGTTGCTCTATAAACCACAAAAGCAGAATACATAGCAATTACTAAAGCTTGCAAGGAAGCTTTATGGATGAAAAAGTTTCTATAGGAATTGGGCTTGAAACAGGAAGGATATACTGTTTACTGTGACAGTCAGAGTGTCATTCACCTCTCCAAAAATTCAACATACCATTCTAGATCCAAGCATATTAATGTGAGATATCACTGGATTCGTGATGTGCTTGAGATGAAAGAATTACAGTTGGAAAAATTATATACTAATGAGAATGGATTAGATATATTGATAAAGTCTTTGCCTAAGGAGAAGCTTGAAGCATGTAGACGAAAAGCAGGCTTGGTACAGCCCACCATATGAGCTGGAAGGGGAGAATTGTTGGGTCCAGCCCATATGTGGGCTTGGACAATTGGGCCTTTGGAGCCCAAATCAAATTATTAATTAAAAGGTAAAATAGTTGAGGGCAATAAACAAGAGGAAGGGTTCGGTGCAGCGAGCGGTAGCGTCCAAAGGGAGAGAGAGAGAGAGAAAGTAAGGTTTTTGAGATTTCTGCTTGACGATCGGTAACCAAATGTTGTCAATTTTGACCCAAATTTTATACGGAGAATCTTTACAGTAATCTCTACAATCCTAACGGTGTTGATCTATATTTTACCCTCTCTGAGATACTTTCCTGTTATACCCACTTTGTGAGACCTAGAATTCTCTTATGAGGAGATCTACCTTATGTGATAGAAGATATGTTATTCTTGCGAAACGGCTTTCAAAATATGGCACACTCTCGAAATCACACACGAAGGCACGAGTAGAGTAAAAGATTCTAAAGTCAATCTTTTAATGTATGATTTTGAACTATTTCATATAAAACCAAGCGAAACCA
Source organism: Musa acuminata AAA Group (assembly GCF_036884655.1). Classification (NCBI taxonomy): domain Eukaryota; kingdom Viridiplantae; phylum Streptophyta; class Magnoliopsida; order Zingiberales; family Musaceae; genus Musa; species Musa acuminata. The sequence goes on along the minus strand of NW_027021351.1, from coordinate 1,091,194 downwards.
TTGGAAACATGTACACTCGTTTTACGGATGTCGTCAATGGTTTAAAAGCACTTGGTAGAAGTTTTTCGAATTTTGAACTTGTAAATAAAATTTTACGTTCTCTTAATAAGAGTTGGGATCTGAAAATAACCGCAATACAAGAGAAAAAAGATCTTAATAATTTTTCACTTAAAGAACTTTTTGGTTCATTGATCACATATGAAATAGCGCATAATATATAGAACGAACTTGAGAGCAACCTTCCAAAGAACAAAAAGGATTAGCACTTCGAACAAAAAAAGACTACTTGAGCATAAGCTCAAGTGATGGTGAACTTAAACTCCTCATGAAATTTAAAAAGTTCATGAAACAATGATTAAAGAACAAAAAATAAACTTAAAAAGAGTGGAACTACTTGCTATGAACGTAAGAAGAAGTTGCCAAAAGATGAATCGAGCTCCTCCGAAGACGAGGAGAAAATCAACAAATGCGATGTGGCAAACTACATTTTAATGGCTTTCAACGATGAGATAATCAAAATGCCCTTAATTTACTTTGAAATTATATAATTCTTTTCATGAGTTATTGTTGATTTAGTTTAATTATTTTTCTTGATAATTGTATGTTTAATAATATAATGAAAATGCTAAAAAATTGGGATCATGCTTATCTTTCTAGTAATTTTAAAAATGATCATGAAAATTATATGTTTTATGATAAAAAATGTTGACTTAAATCATGCTAGATGTTTTAATGATAATGTTCCTAACAATTGGTATCTTAATAATTTCTGTATTACTTTTGATTGAAAACACTTTATGAAATCACGCTTGATGAAATAATGTAATGATACATATTGATCATGCTTAATGAATTTATCTTTCAAAATTATGCATGATGATTTGAAGTAATGATGATTTTTGGGTGATTTATGCCTTATTGATCTTTGTCATAATAAATCTTACACTTTTGATTTTAAACATGATACATGTTTTTATTTGGGCATGCTAATATAAAGTCAATCATGTAAATTGAAACTAAAGAAGTTTAGATATCTTTAAGAATCATTCAACATTATGATCAATGAAACCACGCTTGATGTCTTAATGAAAATGTAATGATGATTTGAAAGCATTCTTAATGAGTTTATATTTCAAACTTATGCATGATAATTTTTGTGATCTTTTGAAAGTTTTTTTTTTCGGTGTTAATGAATGATGCATGGATTTTGCATAAAAGAAAAGAACGTGCATGTATGAAATCAATCAATAAGTTGAAACAAAAAGAAGAAAGCATTTTTCTTGAAAACTTCTCAATCTCTATCTTATTGATTTTTCACCAAGAGACCAATAAAATTATTTATGCTATTTTGAATCTCTTGAAAGAAATGTTGAGATTTTGATGATTTGAATTTGAATGAGTTTTATCAAAATCATGATCTTGGTTTCTTGGAATTACTTGAGAGTTTTTGAATCAAGATCTCTTTTTTATACTCGTACAATTTTTTCTTGGTATTTTTTATTTAAAGAAGAGATTTACTATATGAATCATGTTTTTTGGTATTAAAGTGGTCTTATCTTTTATGACACGATTTCTTTGTATTTATGGCTTGTATGTCTTGAAATTATTGAAATATTTTATACTATTATGTTCTTCCCTTATTCTTTATTGTTTACAATGATAAAAGGAAAGAAATTATGATCATGCATGGTAGGATGTAACTTGACAAATTGATACCATCATGATGTGAAATATTTATGATTTGGAATGATGTATGCAATACTTATACTTTTTATTATGATGATGTATGTGATGTATTACAAATGATGTGAATCATTTTCTTTTTGAATTATAATTTTTATGATTCATAATAAATTGAGTGATTTTATATGCATGAATTGAGAACTTATTCTCCTACAAGATTAAATGAATTTAATCTATATCATGATCTCCTAAGAATTCTTTTCATTAATTATTTAAGAGGAGATTTGTTAAAATAAATCATGGTTTCTCTTGATTTCTCGAATTTTAGATTTGATCTTTTATTTTTGATGATTGAAATAATGATTGAAACATTAATGATATGAATGCTTGAAATACTCATGATATTGTTTTGATGCTCTAAAATGATATAAATTTGCTAGTTTATGAGTATCATGTATGATATGATGATTGATTTATTTTTAGTATCATGTATAGAGTAAGGATGATATGTAAAGTTTTAAAATTGTGCATGTTATAAATTGAAACTATAATGATGCACGAACATATTGAAATAATGATTGAAACATTGATATAATTATGAATGATGATTTGATATTATGCATGCAATACTTCAACTTATGATAATGATTCATGCAATGATGAAATATTCATGATGAAAAATTATTTTAACATTCATGACTTGATTTTTCATCTTTGTTATTTATCCTTTGTCATGATTTGAAAATTATTGTAAAGGGAAAAAGAGATACAAAAGTGTATTCTTCCCTTCTTTTTGACAATGACAAAGGAGGAGATAGCTAGCTTGCTAGCTAGCTTGCACAAGTCAAGAAGATGCAAAAACTTGCTTGCACATCTAAAGAGAAGCAAACGTACATATCGCAAAAAGATGCAAAACTTATTAGCTTGCTTTATGAAAAATATTGTATCTTGTTAGCTTGTTATCTTGTATTATTTTTTAAAAAACTTGCTAGCCTTTGTACTTCAAAGAGAAGTAACATTTGCCAAATTGCTAGCTTGCATGTTGTAAAATAATATAAAATTTGGCTAGCTTACACTTTGCAAAGGAAGCAAAAATGACACTTCTCAAAAGAGTAGAAAGAGCTTGCTATCTTGAACATCAGCTTGCCTATCTTAAGAAGCAAAAATACAAACTTGTAAAATTTATAATCATGCACATCCTTGAAATTAATAATGATTTGGTGATTATCCATGTTATAAAGTGATATAAAATCGCTAGCTTACACACTTCAAGAAGAAAGCTATCTTGTATTTGCTTTCAAAATTTTTGCTAGCTTGTATGTTGTAAACTTGCTATCTTACTACCTTGCATATCTACAACTTGATAGCTTGCATGATGTTGCACTTGTTGAATTTTTTAGCTTATATATTACATGATGATAACTGCAATGTTTGACATTATATCTCAAACACTTGATAGTTGCATTTCTCCTTTTCGTTGATGACAAAGGGGGAGAAGTATGATGTTATGCATAAGTTTATGATAACATATTGCTTGGATTTTTGAATCCAAGAGATCTATCAATATGACACATTGATAGGTGGAGTTTGTTTAAACTCCAGGAGTTAAGGTTAACTTCGTCATCAATTGGTTGTCATCATCAAAAAGGGGGAGATTGTTGAATCTCGGATTTTGATGATGAAACCAATTGATAGTATTTATGATTTGATCTGTATTTTGAGTAACGCAGGATGTTTCGATTATGGAGAGACAATTAAAGCAGAAAGAATCATGTTGGGCCGGAGGAAAACATATTAGAAGATTGGACGTCGGGCTGAAGGATCGGTCGACGTATCGATAAAAGTCTTTAGGCCATGGATTTAGGTATCAGGCAAAGAAGAGCGAATATTGGCCAAGGATGTCAGGGTTATGGAGGTCAACTGGCCAATTGGGCAATAGGCCACAAGAGAGGACGAAGCGTCGAAGAATCGGATGAAGCAACGATGGACCAATGACATGCCGGACAACAGGATTCATGCTTAATAATAATTGTCTAGATCAAAGTATATTTTTATGCATGCAGGATTAACTACAATAGTAAGGCATAAAGCAAAATGAAGTTCCGGAGTCAATAACGCGACTTCGTTGTGAGTTCGAGAGTTCATCCAAAGTCCGAACGTTAATCGAAAGTTTTGCTGGAATTGATCGAGAAGTCTAGGAGCTTGCCAAAGAAGCTTATCGGAACTCTCTAAGAAGATCATCGTGAAGTCCAGGAGCTTGCCGAGACTCTGCTGGAATATTGCCGAGAGATCATCGGAAGTTCGTTGGAAGATCGCCGGAAGCTTGATAGAAGAAACCTAGACTTACGGACTTTGTTTAGCTTAGTAAATGTCTTAAAATTTATAGTTAGCATATAATAGGATTAGAATTGGGCCAACCCAATTAGGGGATAGTTGAACATAAGTTTGGGCTGTGTTGGGCCAAGAGAAAGGCCCAAACAGTGACTAGACAAGTAAAACCATCATGGCACAATCTCTGAGACTATGTTAGGTGGTAGTACGGCCAGTCAGGGCAGTGGTACTGCCCAGACACAGTCTTATAGGTGGTGGTACCGTCAAACTTGGCGGTGGTATTGCCCAATACAGGCGGTGGTACCGCCTGTACCCTAAAATTTCAGGGATTTGAATTTTGGCTCTATTTTTGAAGCCATTTGGGGACTATAAATATCCTAGCTATTCTTGCATGGACAAGGTAGAAATATTAAGCAAAACTCTATGATTCTAAAGTTGTAAACATTAGAAAGTTTAGTTTCCTCCTCCCAAAGCTTAGAGAGAGTTCTGAGGTGTGAGAGGGATACCTTGTAAAAGAGGGTTATAAAAGGTTATCTCCTAAACTTATGAAAAGGAGAAGAGGGGTGTAAAAGGTGGTTGGTCTTCGCCTATTGAAGGAAGATCGATAGTGGATGCTGGTGGCTTTGATAGAAGAGGAATCGACAGAGTGGATGTAGGTCACGACGACCGAACCACTATAAAAATCTGATTTGCGTTTCTCTTGAGAAATTTGCTTTAACTACAAACCACTTTACTTGCTTTACATCCACTATGCTTTTTTGTGCACTTTCAAAGTTATTACCTTTACGAAACAGTTTTTCATTGGAAATGGATTCAATCGCAACGAAGTTTTGAACCGACGTAATTTTTACTACTGCACTAATTCACCCCCCCCCCCCTCTCTTAGTGCAGACTCTTTTCCTAACACATGCCTCTTGAATGTAATAATTTGGGGGTTGTGATAGAGATGATATCAAAGCATAATTTGAGGATCACTAAGATATTTGATATGTTTGATGTGTAAAATATATTGAGATTTAGTAAACTATATAGTGATCAATGAAAATTTTCCTTTGTCTTTTAGGAATATAAGATAAAGAGGACATTTGACTCTTTTACTTCATCTTCTTCTAAGTAATTGAGTGGGATTAAAGGGTTGATTGAGGATATCAAATCAGAATGGACTGGGAATGGAATAATTTAAGAAGCTTAGTCCTTCCTATTTCAGTGGTGAACCCAATCCATTGGTGATAGAATAATATATGATGCGAACGGAGAAGACATTTAAAATTAGAAGATTTCTTTTACCACCTTTATGTTGGAAGGAGAGGCTAAGCACTAGTGGAAAATCATATAGAAAATTTATGGAGATTAGGGGCTAGAATAGCAAAGACAAGTTTATCAACAAAAGTAAAAGAGGAAATGTATCATAAAGTGATAATGAGATGGTCAAGATATCTAGATTTATAAAGGGAAGCCATCGTAGAGGATTCAATCATGAGCAAAATGCGAGTTGAATCATGAAATAAGTCAGTGTTTTTGGGTGACTAGAACCTATTTTATCTATGAGAAGTTGAATCATAAAATAAAAGACTACCCTTTGAACAAGAAGAAAGAGCCACTGCCTCATAGATCATTAGCCCATTCTAGAGTGTATGCTATCACAAAACAAGATTTCAAAGCTTCTAAATCAGTGGTCGAAGGTATTATTCATGTTTCTAATAGAAATGCAAAAGTTTTATTTGACTCTAGGTCCAATCCTCGTTTTGTTTCATAATATTTTGCTTATCACTTAGGTATTTAACCTAGACAACTAGATTATATGCTATATATAAGTATGACTGTTAGGGATTCTTTGACAACAAACTTATCTAGTCATTTTGTCTGATTTCTATTGGAAAACAAAAACTTTTTGTTGATTTGGTTCTCTTAGATATTTAGAGTTTTGATATTATACTTAGCATGGATTGGTTTCTTCCTATCATGCTAATAAAGATTGTTATATAAAGGTGATCACTTTTTGTATAATAGATCAGCCCATCTTTTATTTTGAGGGTGTTAGGCATGATTTATCTCCTTAACTGATATTAGCACTTCAAACTCATCATTTTATGCAAAAGAGTTGTTTTTGATATCTTATATGTGTAAAAATAAGCATTCAAATTAAGAGACTAATCTAAATGAAATTTGAATGGTCAAAGAGTTCTCAGTTGTATTTCCAATTGACTTTCTTGGATTACCTCTAGATAAAGAGGATGAATTTTCTATTGATTTAGTCCCCAGGACAATCCCAATATCTAAGCCACCCTATTAAATGGCACCACTCGAGCTAAGATAATTAAAGAAGCAACTATAAGAATTATTATATAAGGGTTTCATTCAACCTAGCGTCTTACCATGAGGTGCTCCGGTACTATTAGTTAAAAAGAATGATGGAAGATTGAGGTTTTGTATTAATTATAGACAGTTGAATTAGGTGATCATAAAAAACAAGTATCCTCTACCCAGAATTGATGACTTATTTAATCAATTGTAGGGTACATAAGTGTTTTTTAAGATTGATCTAAGGTCGAGTTCCTATCAATTGAAGATCAAGAAGGAGAATATTCCAAAAATAGCTTTTAGAACTTGATTTGATCATTAGTAATGCCTTTTGGTTTGACTAACACCCCTACAACATTTATGGAACTAATGAAAAGGATATTTCAATAACTTTTGGATATCTGTGTAATTGTATTCATTGATGATATATTAGTGTACTCAAAGAGTAATCAGGAGTATGAGAAACACTTGAGAAATATATTGTCCATACTAAGAGAAAAAAAGTTATACACAAAATTCAGCAAATGTGAGTTCTGGTTGAATGAAGTTATCTTATTAAGCAATGTAATTTTAAGAAAAGACATCTCTGTTGATCCAAAGAAAGTGTAAGCGATAGTTAAATGAGAAGTACTAAAGAATATAATAGAAGTTAAAAGTTTCTTGGGCATGGTAGGTTATTATAAGAGATTTGTGGAGCGATTCTCTCGAATTGTAAGTGCTCTCATTAAACTAACCCAAAAGAATATGAAATTTGAGTGGGGTGATGATTGTGAGCAAAATTTTTCAGAGTTAAAAAGAAGATTGATAAGTGCCCCTACTCTTACTATTTCAAGTGGTAATGAGTGATTTGTAGTTTATATGAATGCTTCGAGAAAAGGTCTTGGCAGTATTTTGATGCAAGATGGGAAAGTGATTGTTTATGCTTCTTGACAATTGAAAAGTTATGAACAAAATTATCCAACTTATGACGTGGAATTGCAGTAATTATTTTTGCTCTAAAGATTTGGAGACATTATTTATATGAGCGGACATTTGAAATCTTTACCAATCATATGAGTTTAAAATATATTTTTACTCAAAAAGAATTAAATATGAGATAGTGGAGATAGAACTTTTAAGGAATTATGATTATACCATATGTTACCACCTTACGTAAAACCAATGTTGTAGCTTATGTACTTAGTAGAAAATTTATAAGTTTTATGGCTAGTTTAGTTGTGAAGCAATGAAAGTTATTGAAAAAAAATTATGACTTGAATGTTATGGGAAAAGTGTGACACTCAATTATATTGATAACCTTTATTCAGATTCAATCTAATCTTATTCAACAAATTAAAGGACAATGATGAGATCCATATTTAATTTACTTGAGGAAAGAAGTAGAAAAGAGATTAAAGCTGAATTTTTGAGTTTTAGAGGAGATTATAATATATGTTTCAAAGTGTTTAACTTGTTAGCAAATTAAAATAGAACACTAGAGACCTTGAGGTTTGTTGGAACCTTTAAATATTCTTAAATGGAAATGAGAATGAGTTACTATGGACTTTGTTTTAAGTCTACCCAGAACCTTTGGAAAGCATGATGCTATTTGGGTCATTGTTGATAGGTTAACCAAATCTGTATATTTCTTACCTATTAATATAATTTATTCTTCTGATAGACTTGTGGATTTATATATCCATGATGTTTCAATGCTCAAAAAGTATATATATTAGATCCCTCTTATATTATCAAGTATGAGTCGATTGTGATTGATAAAGATTTATTTTATGTAAAAGAGCCAAGTTAAATCATTGATAATAAAGAAAAGATCCTAAAAAATATGATCATTCCTCTAGTTAAAATTATTTGGAGGCATCATTCTATTAATGAACCTATTTGAGAGATTGAGAAGGAAATGAAGAAAGCTTATCCATATCTTTTCATCGATTGAGGTATGATCAATTTAGACTAATTTTTCTTTTAAAGGGGCAAGAGTGTAATATCTCTCATTTCTAAAATTTATGTAAAGACTTATTTTGAATTATTTATTAGGACCTATTTGTAAAATTTGAGGATCTATTTATAAAATTTGAGGACCTATATGTAAATATAAAAAAAATTAGGGATTAAATTATTAAAGTTATAAAAGGGAAAAAATTGGCGATATTTATCCCAGTACCTCCCACACACCTCTATTTCCCGCACGACGAAATAAAGGAGGTGTGGTGCATCAAGGAGGAGAAGGAAAGGAGAGGAAGAAGAGAAGAAGAATAAGAGGGAGAAGAGAGGGAAGAAGAAGAAAAGAGAAAGAAGGCTACGAATAGGGCTATGGTTGGGAGAGAAGAAAGAGAGGAAGAAGAGAAGGGGAAGAAGAAGAGGCTACTGTTGTGGCTATGGCTGGGGAACAAGAAGAGAAAGGAAGAAGAGTCTTGCGGCTAGGGCTGTCTCTAGGAGAGAAGAAGGAGAGGAAGAAGAGAAGAGGAAGAAGAAAAGGCAGTAGTTGGGGCTGTGGTTGGGGGAAAGAAGAAGAGACTGCAGTTGTGGCTGTGGCTAGGAAAGAAGAAGTAGAAAAAAGAAGAGAAGGGGAGGAAGGAAGGAAGAAGCGAAAGGGGCTTGCGGCTAGGGCTGTGGCTAGGAGAGAAGGAGAGGAAGAAGAGGTTGTGGCTAGGGGAAGAAGAAGAGAAAGGAAGAAGAGAAGGAAAGGAAGGAAGAAGAGGAAGGGGTATATGACTGCCCTTTGTTGAATAAGCCCTAATAATATCCAAACTACGGGTTGTTAGGATCATGACGGTACTAAGAGGGGAGGGGGGGGGGGATGAATTACTATTTTCAAAAAATTATATCAATTCGAAAATATCATTTGATGAAATCGTATCGGAAAGATGTTTAAACTTAAAACGTTTGCAAGAGTAGTAATGAGCAGGTAAAGAAATTAAAAAATAAGTAAACAAGTAGAAAAAGAGAGGCATACCAATTTTATAGTGGTTTGATTATCGTAACCTACATCCACTCCTGATTCCTCTTCACTCGAGACCATCGGCTCCCACTACCGATCTTTTTCTAATAGGCAAAGATAAACTACCCTTACAACTCTTTTTCCTTTTCATAAGTTCAGGAGAGAACCTTTACACCCCTCTTTTATAAGTGTTCCTTCACACACCTCCCTTAGGACTATCACTTAGCTTTAGGAGGAGGAACTCTATTCTTTAAGAGTTTACAACCTTAGAATCATAGAGTTTTTGCTCTATTTTAATGTATCTTCCAAGCAAGAATTTGTGTGGTATTTATAGACCCCAAATGACTTCAAAACTTGGAGCTAAAATTTAAATCCCCAGGTTTTTAGGGTACTGGCGGTACGATCGCCCATTCTAGTAGTAAAACCACTTGACATACTGACACTGTTGGGAAATCTTAGGAGGCGACATCACATGCATAATGAAAGAACATAAAAAATAAAATTTCTAATTACTCAAAGATGTGTTCGTCGTCATGCGAACATTGGTACACAAAAATCACGAAATTTAAAACTCACATTTGAGATAGATTGTATTACCTAGGGAGATCGTATATCCTTGTATCCCTGTAGATCTCTATGAGAGGGTGTAGGAGGCCAAGCATCCTCTCTAGGGGTGATCCACACAGCAGGGCTACGACGATGCTTTTCAAAACTCCAAGCCTGCTATCTGAGGAGAAGGGGACGAAAATAGGAGAGGCAACCCAAAAAGACTCTAGCCTATAAACCATTGGTTCCCTCCTATTTATAGAGGTTCCCTATCAACTTAACCCTAATGGATCCTGCCCTATTGGGTATTAGATCTCCATCCAACTACCCAAGCTTATTAGATTAGTGGATCTCTATCCAATAATCTTTCATTGTCTGTTATTGGATCTCATCCATAGGATCCAATAATTCAGGGGCTTATTGGATATCCAATAAGATAGGGGCTTCGACGAATATCTCATATTTGAACCTCTACTTAAAGCAACGCCTACCATATGTGTATGACCCTCTATGCCCAATATCGAGCTGGTCATAAGTCATACCTATCAAAACTCTTTCTGGCTCAGTGAATTATTATCTCCATAATAATTCACTCGATTCATCAATTATCGATGTATTAGGCCACTATGCTGCAGTCCCCAAATGATACAGGAGAATCTAATCTATTGGACCTGTTTATGTTAGGATCGGAGCGGCACTAAGAGGGGGGATGAATTAGTGCAGCGGATTAAAACTCGTAAGTTTGAAATTGATTTCGTAAATGTGTAGAGATTTCAATTCGACGAGAGATGACTTAGCTAAAATAGCTCGAGTAAAGGTAGTCAAGAGTAGGGAGATGAAAACTGAACGATTTGCAGCTAAGTAGAGAAATGGTTCAGAATATTAAACACTCACACATTCAAGGAACACCACGATGTATAGTGGTTCGGTCAAGTGACCTACATCCACTTTCGAAGCCTTCTTCGATGAGGCTCCCAACTTCCACTAGCAAATCACTTTGAAGAGGAAGGAACAAATACTCCTCTTACAACCTTCTTACAAGTGGTTCACACTCTTATAGATTTTTCAAAAAGAAAGAGGTAGGTGAATACTTAAGCTATTAAAAACAAGACTTTGCTAGAGTTTTTTCTCACTTTCTAACTTGTCAAAAAGGTGTTATCTCTGCTGAGAGTTGAGGGTATTTATAGGCCCTAAGAGGATTCAAATTTGGGCTCCAAATTTGAATTACTTTTGGATTTCCCAGTGCTAGCGGTGCCACCGCCTGTTAGTGTCTGACACTGACAGTGTACTGGCGGTGCCACCGCTAGACCTCTCGGGTTCTGGGCGGTGCCACCGCCTAGTCCGACAGTGTACTGGCGAAGCCACCGCCGGACCTCTCGGGTTCTGGGCGGTGCCACCGCTGGACCTCTCGGGTTCTGGGCGGTGCCACCGCCTAGACTATTCCAGCTTACTGGTTGGGCTCCAAACTTGGCCCAAACCAATCCAAACTCAGGCCCAATTGGCCCCTAACTAGGTTATAGGATTAACCCTTAATCCTAACTCAAATTATATGCAAACTATAAAATTAAGGCATAGCCCTAAGTAATATTTTAATTGGCAACTTCGAGTTTCCTTCCGGCGAGCTTTCCGGCGAACTTCCGGCGGCTTCTGATACACCCTCGGATATCTTCCGGCGGACTCCCAGTAGGCTCCCGGTATTGTGGCGAGTTCAAGAGTCTTTGACAAGTATCCGAACCTTCTCGGTGATCTCCGTAAACCTTCGACAATCTTTCTGGTGGACTTCCGAAAACTTCAGCAAGTCCTCGATTCTTTCTCGGTTGGTTCCGACAGCACTTTCGTCGATTCTTCGGACTTTCGGCGGACTCTCGAACACCCATCGAACTTGACTCTGATAAACTTTCTTTATGTCTTCATGCTATCATAGTTAATCCTGCACATGTAAAATATACTTTGATCTAGACAATTAATCCTAAGCATCTAATCAAGTTGTTCGGCATGTCATTGGTCCCTCGACGCTTCGTTCGATTCTTCGGCGTATCGTTCTATCCTGCGGCCTATTGCCAAATCGGCCAGTTGACTCCGCAACTCCAATATTCTTAGCATAATTTTCGCTCTTCTTGGCCCGATGCCCGAATCCATGGCTCGAAGCCTTCTGTCGATACGTCGACCGATCCACTGGCCCGACGTCCAATCTTCTGACATGTTCCTCCAGCCCAACATGATTTTTCTGCTTTAATCGTCTCACTCTGATCAAAGCATCCTGCGTCACTCAAAATGCAGATTAAAACATAAACACACATTGATTGGTTTCATCATTAAAATTCGAGATTCAATAATCTCCCCCTTTTTTATGATGACAACCAATCGACGATGGAGTTAACCTTAACTCCCAGAGTTCAAACAAACTCCCCCTATCAATATACCATATTGATAGAAACTCTTAAATTTAACAATCCAAGCAACTTGTGATGATAAAATTATAACATATAATCAACATACTTCTCCCCCTTTGTCATCAACAAAAAGGAGAAGTACCACAATCAAGTGTTTGTGATATACAAGTTCAACTTATTGCATGAAAAACATAATATTCATTTTTATCATCATGCAAGTTTGCTATTATCATAGATATACATGGTAGTACGATAGCAAGTTTATAATATACAAGCTAGCAAAATTTTTTTAACATTTTAAGACACGCAAGCTAGCAATTTTGATATGTTCAAGAAAGCAACTCTTGCTTCTTGAAATATAAGTTTTGCTAGATGTGCAAGTTAACTTCTTGCTTCTTGAGATAGGCAAGATAGCACTCCTAGGTGATGTTCAAGATAGCAATTTCTTCTCTTTTGAGAAGTGTAATTTTTACTTTTTTTTTTTTAATTGTGCGAGCTAGCAAATTAGCTTTCTAGCATGTTTTGCTCCCCCTTTGTCATTGTCAAAAAGAAGGGAAGACCCTTTACGTTAACTTCTAAATTATGACAAAGGTAAATAGCATAGATGAAAATTCAAGTCTTGAATGTCAAAACAATTATTTTATTATGAATATTTCATCATTGTGTACATCATTATCATACGTTAAAGTATTACATGCATAATACCAAATCATCATATATATTTTTAAAATATATAAACTCATCATTATATAAATGATTCCAAATCATCATTCATATTATTTCAATCATTGTTTCAATCATCACTAGAACTCATCATGCACAAAATGTAAAATCATCTAACATGATACAAACATTTATTTTCAAAATATTTATCACTATTTTCATGTATGATAATAAAGTATTCATGATACCGAACATTAAATTAATATTTTTAAGTATTTATCACTTCATGATTATTGGTACCAAACATTTATCATTTAAAGTATTCATGATACACATCATATATAATACATCACATACATCATCATAATAAAAAGCATATGCATCATTCCAAATCATAAATATTTCAAATCATCATAGTATTAATCTGTCAAATTGCATCCTACCATGCATGATCATAACTTTTCCTCATTTTATCATTGTAAACAAGAAAGAATAAGGGAAGAACAAAATAGTGTAAAATATTTCAATTATTTTAAGGTATACAAGCCATAAATCCAACGGTATCATATCATGAAAGATAAGACCTCTTGAATTACAAAAAATATGATTCATTTTATCAAATCTCTTCTTTTTATAAATAAAAAAATTGTAGGTATACAAAGAAGAGATCGTGATTAAAAAATCTCAAGTAGTAAATCCAAGAAATCAAGATCATGATTTGAATACAAACTCATTCAAATTCAAATCGTCAAATTCATCAAAATCTCAACATTACTTTCAAGAGATCAAAATGGTATACATAGATTTATCATACTAATCATCAAGATCAACAAGATAGAGAAAAATAATTTCAAAAAAAATATTTTCCTCTTTTTAGTTGTTTCAATTCATATGATTTTATTTCATTTATGCCAAATAAAAACATGTATCATGTTTAAAACGGAAAAAGCCACTTTTATTATCATGAAAATCGATAATCCATAAATCACAAAAATCATTATGCATTATTTCAAAAGAAAACTCATTAAGCATATTCATTATGCATTACTTCAAATCAAACATGATTTCATTTATTTTCAAAATGTTCATTATGATAGGACATTCAAGGCAAAAAAATCATTAAACATAAAGCATATTCATCATGGTTTCATTGAGCATAAGGTATTTTCAACCAAAATCATTTTGTTATTTGTTGTAATGCATTTTTCTTTTTAGGTGAATCTATCTTTTCATACTTAGTTTTCCATACAAAATCCATGCATCATCATTAAGCATGATATTAAACTTTTTAATATTTTCATTAAGACATCAAGTATGGTTTCAATCAAAATCGGAAATCATCAAGAGACACATTTTTTCTTCTTAAGAAAACATACATCTGATCATTAGATTTAAATCTAACATTTTATTCCATTAACATAAAACATGTAATTTTCATTATTATTTTTAAAATTACGATCATGATCATATTTTTGTATTTTTAATTTTTTAAACATGTAATTTTCAAGAAAAATAATTATTCTAAAAAAATGCATCATGAAAAATATCAAGTAATTTTAAAATAAATTAAGGGGGTTTCGATTACCTCATCATTGAAAGCAGTTAAGGCAAGTTTATCACCTCTCCTTTTTTTATTTTCTCCTCGTCTTCGGAGGAGCTCGATTCATCCCAATTTTTATTCTTCTTATTGTGTTCAAAGCAAGTAGTTTCATTTTTTTTACTTTTAAATTTTTGTTTCATTTATAGTTTAAGTTCACCATCACTTGAGCTTATACTCGAGTGGTCTTCAAATGTTCTATATCCCAAATCCTTCCTGTTCTCTGGAAGGTTGTTCTCGAGTTTCCTTTTTGCCACATTGTTCATTTCGTAGGTCATTAGAGACCCAATAAGTTTTTCAAGAGGAAATGTTTTAAGGTCCTTGACCTCTTGAATGGCCGTAACTTTTGAATCCTAACTCTTTGGAAGGGATCTTAAAATTTTAGTTACTAATTCAAAGTTAGAAAAACCTTTACCAAGAGCTTTGAATCCATTGATGACATCCGTGAAACGGGTCTACATGTCTCCGATGGACTCACTTGGTTTCATTCGAAAAAGTTCATAAGAATGCACAAGAATATTGATTTTGGACTCTTTCACTTGGCTAGTGCCTTCATGAGTGACCTCAAGAGTTCTCCAAATATCAAAAGCCGAATCATAAATCGAAACACGATTAAATTCATTTTTGTCAAGTGCAAAACAAGGCATTCATAGCCTTTGTGTTTAAAGAAAAAACCTTCTTCTCCGATTCACCCCATTCGCTCATCGGAAGAGAAGATTTTTGAAATCCATTTTTGACAATATTTCAAAGCTCAAAATCCATGGAAATAAGGAAGATCCTCATACGAGTCTTCCAATACATGTAATCTAACCTATTAAACATAGGCGGACGTGTAATAGAGTGACCCTCTTACATATCGGAGTAAGCCATCTCTCTTGGGTATTAAACCAAATAAGAGAGTGAGCCTCGCTCTGATACCAATTGTTAGGATCGGAGCAGCACTAAGAGGGGGGGTGAATTAGTACAATAGATTAAAACTCGTAAGTTTGAAATTGATTTCGTAAACGTGTAGAGATTTCGATTCGACGAGGGATGACTTAGCTAAAATAGCTCAAGTAAAGGTAGTCAAGAGTAGGGAGATGAAAACCGAATGATTTGCAGCTAAGTAGAGAAATGGTTCAGAACATTTAACACTCACACATTCAAGGAACACCACGATGTATAGTGGTTCGGTCAAATGACCTACATCCACTTTCGAAGCCTTCTTCGATGAGGCTTCTAACTTCCACTAGCAAATCACTTTGAAGGGGAAGGACCAAATACCCCTCTTACAACCTTCTTACAAGTGGTTCACACTCTTACAGATTTTTCAAAGAGAAATAGGGAGGTGAAAACTTAAGTTATTGAAAACAAGACTTTGCTAGAGCTTTTTCTCACTTTCTAACTTGTCAAAAAGGTGTTATCTCTGCTAAGAATTGAGAGGTATTTATAGGCCCCAAGAGGATTCAAATTTGGGCTCCAAATTTGAATTACTTTTAGGTTTTTTGGTGCTTGCGGTGCCACCGCCTATTAGTGTCTGACACTGACAGTGCCACCGCCCAGTCCGGTAGTGTACTAACGGTGCCACCACTGGACTTCTCGGGTTCTGGGCGGTGCCACCGCTTGGACTGTTCCAGCTTACTGGTTGGGCTCCAAACTTGGCCCAAACAAGTCCAAACTCGGGCCTAATTGACCCCTATTTGGGTTATAGGATTAACCCTTAATCCTAACCCAAATTATATGCAAACTATGAAATTAAGACATAGCCCTAAGTAATTTTTTAACCGGCAACTTCGAGTTTCCTTCCGGCAAGCTTTCCGACGAACTTCCGGCGGACTTTCGATACACCCTCGGATTTCTTCCGGCGGACTCCCAGTAGGCTCTCGATCTTATGGTGAGTTCAACGAGTCTTTGGCAAGTATTTGAACCTTCTTGGTGATCTCCGCGAACCTCCGACGATCTTTCCGACGGACTTCCGAAAACTTCGACATTTCCCCGATTCTGTCTCGATTGGTTTCGACAGCACTTCCGATGATTCTTCGGACTTTCGGCACACTCTTGAACACCCATCGAACTTGACTCCGATAAACTTGCTTTATGTCTTCATGCTATTGTAGTTAATCCTGCACATGTAAAACACACTTTGATCTTGACAATTAACCCTAAGCATCTAATCAAGTTGTCCGATATGTCATTGGTCCCTCGACGCTTCATCCGGTTCTTTAGTGCATCATCCTCTCCTGTGGCCTATTGCCCAATCGATCAGTTGACTCTGCAAATCCGATATCCTTGGCGCAATGTCCGCTCTTCTTGGCCCGATGCCTGAATCCATGACTCAAAGCCTTCTGTTGATACGTCGACCGATCCACCGACTTGACGTCCAATCTTCTGACATGTTCCTCCGGCCCAACATGATTTTCTTGCTTTAATTGTCTCACCCTGATCCAAGCATCCTGCATCACTCAAAACACAGATTAAAACATAAACACATATTGATTGGTTTCATCATCAAAATCTAAGATTCAACAATTTATCCTCAGTTACTATGTACTTATAGTCCCTCATCTATTTAATATCTCAGAGACTATATACCGGGCATGGTACTGTGATAAGACCCTAAAGTCTTATCGTAGGCTCTGATACCAAATGATAAGATCCTAAGGTCTTATCGTAGAAGAAATTGAAGAAATGAGAATGCTCTGATACCAAATGGTAAGACCCTAAATGTCTTATCGTAGGCTCTGATACCAAATGATAAGACCCTAAAGCATTATCGTCGATGAAAGGGGAGAAATGGGGATGATAATGATCACTTCGAGTGGATCGGCCTCCTTGATCGCTTCGAGGGGATCGGCCCTCCTTGATCGTTTCGAGGGGATCGACCTCCTAGGGTTTGTCAAAAGACAGAATAGTATTTTTCATAGATTACTGAAAAGAAGCAGTTACATCCCTATTTATAGAGTTCCACCCAGAGTCCATCAGGACTTTTACTCTAATAATAAATAAATATTAAATAAACCTCTACTTGACTCTAACTGAACCAAACCGATTCAATAAACAACTAGACTAAACAGACTCAATAAACATTATTCAAAAGCTCAGAAAAAGGGTCCTAACAGTTCCTCCCTCTTCAAATCAGCCTTGTCCTCAAGGCTGAGTAGCATCAATCTCAGGGAGCTTCTCTTTCAACACTTTAGCCATAGACTATCTGCAACGCATCACAACCCGTTGATCAAGTAAGTATGGTCTCCACTTTTTGAGAGTGTAAGCAACAGGTCAATCTTTCAGTGTAGTAATTGTTGCATGAAACTTCTGGCCCTGTATAATCAATTTTATCTTTGAACCTTTGCTATCACAAGTGAAAATCCGTCCATCAATAATCTTTACTTCGAATCTGTCATAGTCTTCAATGTGGTGGGCCAATCGGTCAACAGTCTCACTATCCATAGAATTGTTAGTGCTACCAGTATAAATCAAAACTATAATAGGCTGATGCTCTAGAGTTCCGGCAACTTCCATAGTTTGCGGGTTAGAGTAATCAGCTAATATATGCATTGTATGTACGGTAGGTTCAACGTCTTCATTAGAATTTATACCTTCATGATCGAAGTCCAACTCTTCTGCTTTCGGTTCCTCTCCAATTGGCTCAATCATCATATGTTGCCCTTGTTTACATCGGAGCTCTATACTCCACTTTTCATCATAGTACAAATCCTTTGCTGATCTTTCCTCAAGTTCTTCTTGGGTTAGTCTTCGGGTGTCAAGGCTTTGGTTGGGAATAGATAGGGCTGGTGGCTTACTGATCATCCGGTTATTGTCACTTCTATTTCCATGATTTTCCTTGTTGATTTTTTTATCATGTAGATGTGCGAATGAGATCGCAGCTATTATAGTGCGAGGTTGACGAGCCTTAACTTCACACCGGATCTCTGGAATAAGACCTTCAATAAATATATCCAGAAGTTGTCGTTCCGACCAATCTCTAGCTTGATTTGATAATCTTTCAAACCTACTCTGATATTCCAACACTGTAAAAGCCTGATAAATTTTTTAGAGCTGTCCATCCCTCTTCATGTATGAATAGATTGTGTCACAATCTTGGGGCCCTTTTCTAGTATTTTCAGATCTGTGCAATGTAGAACTTGAGCTCCCACCTTATTGAAATTTACTAAGGCTCCCTAGTAAGTCCTTTTTGAAATCATTAAGTACTTCTTGTAACCGGTTCTCAATTCTAATTTCCAATGCTTCCATTTGTGCTTTCACTGAGTTATCGGTGGCCATTTCGTAAGACTGCAAATCTGTAATCTCAACTCCTATTTTTGGTGTTGGTCAAGGGCATCAATCACTGCCCTATTCGGTGCTGCTGTTGTGATGCAGTCGGTGGCAACACTATGAGAATGAAGGGTTGCAGCGAGGATGCAGGGATGTAGCTGCGGTCACCGCGTGGGAAGCAGCGATGCTTGTTGCGGTCGCTGCGTAGAGGGATCGTTATTGCTGAGGGCTTGGAGGCAGCGATGGTGGTGCGGCTAGGGCAGCATCACCAAGGGCTCACCATTGCGATGGCTACGACGGCGTGGATGGAAGGCACCGTTGCTTTGTTTCTATCACACTGCGGAAGGAGGCGCTGGTGAGAGGCAATGATGCTTGTTGCAGTCGCTGCGTGGAGGGATCGTTGCTGCCGAGGGCTGGGAGGCAGCGATGGTGATGTGGTTGGGGGCAGCGTCGGCAAGGACTCGCCGCTGTGGTGGCTGCGATGGAGGAAGAGTTGCTGCCCTGTGTTTTTGTCACTATGTGAGATGAGAGCGCGTCACCTGTGATTGCTGTGACCCAAGGAAGCAATCGCCGAGCAGCCGGGTTGAGGCTGCGGTGATGCCAACCAACAACTGCAGCAGCGGAGGCAGAACAAGAGGGAGGTGGCGTTGAAGCGGCCGGGGTTGAGGCTGCAGTGGTGGCAACTGGCGGCTGCGGCAAAGATGCAGAGCAAGGGGGCTGCAGCAACGGTGCAGATCGAGGGGGTTGAGGTGAAGGCTGCGGTGGCTGGCAGCAGCAGTCGTGGCAGGCTGGGCGGCGAGCGGCGTCGTCGCTGGCTGGGCAGCAGTGGCGACGGTGGTGGCAACCGGTGTTCGCAGCAGCAAGAGGATTGCCCTGTTTCTCGGTCGCAAGGGGGCAGAGCAAGGGGGAGCGGCGGCGGTCGTTCTCGCCCGAGCCAGGGGGAGCGGCGGCTGGGAGGCGAGCAGCGGTCGCCGCACGGTGGCTGGCAGTGGTGGTGGGTCGACTGGAAGGCGACGGCGCTCGAGGCGTGGCTGCGATCGACGAGGGGCTGCGGCAACAGAGGAAGCTCTGTTTCTGCAACCGCTGCAAGGAGGGGCTGCGGCAACCGGCGGCTACGGCTGCGGTGCCGGCGGTCCTTCTCGCTCGAGCGAGATGGGGACGCAAGGAGAAGAGGTCGCTGGCCGGATGATCGAGCGGCGGCGATGCGGCTGGGAAAAGTGGTGGTGACGCGGCTGGGAACAAGGGCAATACGTGAGTTGCCCTGTTTCGGTCGCCGCGAGGAGGGCGACAATCGGCGGCTGCGGCTGCGACCCAAGGGGAGGCGGGCGGCGGCAGGAGGGCTGGGATGGACGCTGGTGACGTCGTCTCCAGGCCGGGGAACAGCGGCGGCGGTGGTCGCCAGCCGGGAAGCGGGGCGATGGTGGGCGCTGGCCGGAGAGCAGCAGCGGCGGGTGGGCTGGCCGGAAGCAGGGGACGCAGGGGTGGCTGCGGCTTCTTCCTCTCGTGTTTTTCTTTTCTTTTTCCTTTCGTTTTTTTTTTTTTTTTTTTGATGGCTTCCGAGAACGCCAAGGATCACTACTCTGATACCAAATAATAAGATCCTAAAGTCTTATCGTAGAAGAAATTGAAGAAATGAGAATGCTCTGATACCAAATGGTAAAACCCTAAAGGTATTAGGCTCTGATACAAAATGATAAAACCCTAAAGTATTATCGTCGATGAAAGGGGAGAAATGGAGATGATAATGATCACTTTGAGGGGATCGGCCTCCTTGATCGCTTCGAGGGGAGCGGCACTCCGTGATCGCTTCGAGAGGATCGGCCCTCCTTGATCACTTCGAGGGGATCGACCTCCTAGGATTTGTCAAAAGACAGAATAGTATTTTTCATAGATTACTGAAAAGAAGCAGTTACATCCCTATTTATAGAGTTCCACCCAAAGTTCATCAGGTCTTGAACTCTAATAATAAATAAATATTAAATAAACATCTACTTGATTCTAACTGAATCAAATCGATTCAATAAACAACTGGACTAAAAAGACTCAATAAACATTATTCAAAAGCTCAGAAAAAGGGTCCTAACATACTGTTAGGCCTATACAATTTCTACTCGAGTCTCGCTCTAATCGGATTCTCCCGGAGAACTCTTTCTCTCTTAATCTGAATGACCCTAGATAGTGATTTGTCTAAGCAAGAACATATGAGATATTCCTCTCATGACACTGAGAGCGGATGATCCTCTATCGACACTCAATAGTCCTCGTAAGGTTGGCTACCACTCTTGATGACTGGTTGTACTAGATCTGAAACTTCGAAACCTATAAGTCCGATATCAAAGATTATAGTACTCATACAGGACATTCTTGGTTTCTCAAGTCTAAGGATTAGATACACCATTGGGACTACGAAATCACTGTTTGACAATAACATATCATCAACCATCTAGCATTCCGCAGTGGATCAATCAATGAACTCATTCTCTAATGAGCACCTATACTATATCCTTAGTACCCCGACACGAGCAACTATGAGACCAGCTACATCCATCATATGGATGGGTATACAGCACACTAGTATATCCAGTTATCTCGATGTCCCTCTCGAGTAACCTATGACCGGGATTATCTAGGATCTATGTTTAAAGGCGAATTGGTCTTATTATCGTGATCTCATCACGATCTGATTGCACAAATCTATGGACATCATAATATATTCAAGCAATAGGAAATATAAATTGATAAAATATCAAATAATAATAATAAGTAAAAAGACTACGTGTCAAGTTACACGTATCATCACTCACGTGATTGGCTTATAGGGCACCTATGACTAGCAAACACTGGGCGATACCACTACCCAGTTTGGCAATACCACCACTTGACACAGTTTTGAAGGCTATCTGGGCAATACCACCACCAGACCTTGCTATAGGACACTGAATGAGCCAAACAACAGGCCCAATTCAACCCTAAATCAGGCCCAATTGGTATCTAATTGAGTTGGCATTATTTCACCCCAATACCAACTCAATTAGACCTAAACTAACTCGATTTAGATAAATTATTACAAAGCATGAATCATATGTTGTCCGACATGTCACTAGTTTTTCCAGTGCTTTGTCCGATTCTTCGACGCATCGTCCTCTCCTTCGACATATTGCTTAATCAGCATATTGAGTCTCACAACTTCCGATCTCCTTAGTGCAATGTTCGATCCTTCGACCCGATGCTCAAACTCACAACATGAAATCCTTCTATTTGTATATCGATCGATCCTCCGGCCCAACATCCAACCTCCTAACATGTTCAACTCAGGCCCATCGTTCGATTCCTCCTACTTCAATCAATTTACCTCTCATTGATCAAAGCTAATCCTGTGTCACTCAAAACATAGATTAGATCACAAACTCACCAATTGATTTCATCATCAAAATTCGAGATTCAACAATCTCTCTCTTTTTGATGATGATAATCAATTGATGATGGAGTTTAAACTAAACTTCCCCTATCAATATGTCATAATTTCAATGAACCTTGAATTCAAATTGAATTCAAGTCAATGCAATTTTAATCATGATTCACATCATATACATCATCGTACTAAAATCATGAGTATTGTATATATAATCATAATTTCAAAACATCATCATCGTATTTTCTCTCCCTTTTTCATCAACAAAAAGGAGAAGCGCAACTAGCAATTTTTTTTTTAAAATATGCAAGCTAGTAAGATAGCAAATTTTGCATCATTTTAGAACATACAAGCTAAGCATGTTTTAGAGATGTCCAAGTTTAGCATGTTTCCTTTTCTTTACGATGTTCTAACTAGCAAGTTTCTGAAAAAAAATGTAGGATAGTAAATAGTAAGTTTTACATCATTTTAGAATATGTAAGCTAGTAAGTTTTCATTTCTTTGTAAGCTAGGAATTTTTGAAGTTTACAAGTTTTTTCTTCTTCTTGAATTGTGCAAGCTAGCAAATCTTTCTCCCCACTTTGTCATTGTCAAAAAAAAGAAAAGAATATAATATTATAATTCTTTTCCTTTTACATCAATTTTTAAATCATAACAAAGATAAATAACAAGGTTAAATTTACATCAATATTTCAATCATCAAAAATGAAAGATCAAGTCATGAATACCAAAAGACCATCTATCATTTTTTATAAATTTCTTCTTTTGTAAATAGAAGGAATGATAGGAAGCGATCTTGATTTAAAAGAAAACACAAGTCATAAAAATCAAGAAATCAAGATGAAAATTGTATAAGAAGAGTTTATGCATTTGAGAAATTTAACAAGTTGCCTAAATTTAATATTTAAGCTAGCAATTTTGGTTCTCTTGATATACTAGCAATTTTCTTTCTTCTCTTTGTCATTGTAAACAAGAAGGAAGTAGAGTAGAAGAATATAATAGTACAATTTTTTTTTTACATCAATACTATACTTATAATATAAGGTTTACAACCACAAATACAAAGGAATTATACATAATGAAAATCATGTCATGAAAGATAATATCAAAGATCATGTGAATACCAAAAGACATGATTCATTTTGACTAATATTCTCTTTAATAATAAAAAAAATCTTAGGAGATCAAATAATAAATTATCTTCAAAAAAATTTGAAGTCATGAATTTCGAGAAATCAAGAGAAACATCATGATTCATTTAAATAATACTCCTCTTTAGTAAATAACAAAAAGTAATCTTGGGAGATCAAACATCTTGATTCATAAAATAAATCTCAAGTATCAAGTTTATGATTCAAATAAAACTCATTCAAATTTAATTTGTAAAATTATCAAAATCACTTTCTTAGTTCAAGAGATTCATAAAATAGATTTATCACTAAGAATCACTTGTTTAAAAATCAAAAAGTTTTAGAGATATTTTCAAGAAAAATACATTCTCCCCTTTTTGTTTCAATTTAACTGATTTGATTTCATATAAGTATGCCCAATTTTTTTACGCCAAATCAAAACATGCGTCATTGTTTAAAATCTAAAGAACAAATTTCATCATAGAAATTATCAAGATCAATAAACCATAAATAACAAAAAACATCATGATCAAAAGTGTAACACATAATTCTAAAATATAAGATTTTAAATCATCATTACTTCAAATCCTCATGCAAAATATAAAATCATCAAGTATGATACCAAATCTTTTAACATTTTCATTATATCATTACATTATTACATTATTAAATCATCAAGTATGATTTCATTGAATATAAAGCATCTTTAATTAAAATTATTTTATTACAATAGTTCTAATTCTAATGATATTTCCTTTATTGTTTTGGCTAATGAGTTTTATGAAGTATTTTGGATCTCCGGTCATAAGCCTTAAGCATCCACTATCAAAATTTTATTTTTGCTCCTAGCTTTCGATTGTAGATATTTTTACACGAAAGATGGGTTTGTTCTAGGTACCCATTTAACTTTGAGTCCCTCATGTTTTGATCTATCACTCTTAGCTTTTGACATTAAGTCATTCATGGTTCCTTTAGGAACCAAACTAATTTATGTGAGCCATACTTTTTTAATAGACATTTATGTGCAAATACCACAAAAATTATATTTGTTTTTAAGGGAAACATGTAATGTGAGTCATTTAACAAAAGTGGTTAGCTTTTGTTGAGTGCTACTTACAAAACCGATTCCTTCTTTTCTACGAACATGACTCTTATTGGCAAGAATCATGTTTAAAGATTTGCTATCAATTTTAAATTTATCTAATGTTTGTTGTAAAAATAAATTTTCCTTTTTAAGTGAGTCTAACTCTTTACATTTAGTACAAGAAGTTAACATGCAATTATCATACTTATTTTTTAATTTTTTAAATTCATTAGAAAGAGAAGCATGATAATTTTTTAATAATTATAATTTTTACCAACTAATTTAAATTCATCAAATAAATCATGGAAAGCATCAAACAATTCATTATAAGGTAAAGGAGTTTCGGTTGAGTCATTTATCTCGTCGTCTAAAGCCATTGAGGCATAGTTCATCACCTCGCCTTTGATGGTTTGCTCCTCATCTTCGGATGTACTTAATTCGTCCCATGTCGCCTTGAATGCTTTCTTCTTTTTTGGCAGCTTCTTCGATTTATAGCAAGTTGTTGTATCATTTTTAAGTTCGTTTTCAGAATTAGTCTTTTTCATAAACTTTTTATTTTTATTTTTTGTCAAAAGTTCTATGTCATCATCACTTAAGCTTTCGCTCGAGTGGTCTTCTATTATTTGAAGTGTCAAATTCTTCCTGTTCTTTAGAAGGCTATTCTTAAGTTCATTAAGTTCATCATGTGTTCTGCACGTTATTTCATAAGTCATCAAAGACCCGATAAGTTCTTCAAGCGAAAAGTTATTTAGGTCTTTTGCTTCTTGTATTATCGTTATTTTTGGATCCCAATTTTTTGAAAGGGATCTTAGTATTTTATTTACAAGTTCAATGTTAGAAAAATTTTTATCAAGTACTTTTAAACTATTAAAGACATCCGTAAAATGAGTGTACATGTCTCCAATGGTTTCATTTGGTTTCATATTAAACAATTCAAAATCATGCATCAAAAGATTAACTTTAGAATCTTTAACCTTACTTGTGCCTTCGTGTGTGATTTCAACAGTGTGCCAAATGTCATATATAGTTTCGTAAATAGAAATCCGATTAAATTCATTTTTGTTTAGAGCATAAAACAAAGCGTTCATCGCTTTAGCATTCAAAGAAAAAGTCTTCTTCTCTATATCATTCCATTTGTTCATTAGTTTGAAAAACTTATCAAAACCACTTTCAATAATATTCCATAAATCGAAATTCATAGAAAGTAAGAAAACTCTCATTCGAGTTTTCCAATATGTGTATTCTGTCTCATTGAATATAGGAGGACGAATGATATAGTGACCCTCTTGAAAGTAAAAAAAAGTCATCTCTCTTAGGTGTTAAACCAAACAGAGAGATACCAACTATTAGGATCGTGACAGCACCAAGAGGGAAGGGTGAATTAGTACTTTCAAAAAATTATGTCAATTCAAAAATATCATTCGATAAAATCGTATCGAAAAGACGTTTAAACTTAAAACGTTTGTAAGAGTAGTAATGAGCAGGTAAAATAGTTGCAAAATAAGAAAACAAGTAGAGAAAGGGAGGCACATTAATTTTATAGTGGTTTTGGTCATCATGACCTATAATCACTTTCGATTTCTCTTCACTTGAGGCCACCGGCTTCCACTACCGATCTTCTTTCAACGGGCGAAAATCAACTACCCTTACAACTCTTTCTCCTTTTCATAGGTTCAGGAGAGAACATTTACACCCCTCTTTTACAAGTGTTCTCTCACACTCCTCCCTTAGGACTATCACTTAGCTATAGGAGGAGGGACTCTATACTTTAAGAGTTTACAATCTTAGAATCATAAAGTTTTTACTCTATTTTCATGTGTCTTCCAAGCAAAAATTTATGGAGTATTTATAAACCCCAAATGGCTTCAAAACTTGGAGCCAAAATTCAAATCCTGGATTTTCTAGTGGTACCACCATTTGTCAGTCTGACACTAGGTGGTCTCACCGCCCAATTTAGCGGTACCACCACTTAACATAATTTAGAAGATTGTGTCTGGGTGGTATCATTGCCAGACCTTGTTACAGGACATTGAATGGGCCAAACAGTAGGCCCAATTCAGCCTTGATTCAGGCCCAGTTGGCCCCTTATTGAGTTGACATTGTTTCACCCCAATACCGACTTAATTAGACCTAAACTAACTCGATCTAGACAGATTATTATAAAGCACAAATCATATGTTGTTCGGCATATCATTGGTTCTTACAGCGCTTCATTCGATCCTTCGGCACATCATCCTTTCTTTTGGTGCATCGTCGTTTCCTTGGTGTAATTTCTGATCTCCTTGGTGCAATGTCTAATCCTTTGGCTCGATGCTCGAACTTACGACACAAAGTCCTTCTACCGACATGTTGACTGATCCTCGGGCCCGACGTCCAATCTCCTAATATGTTCAACTCCGACCCAACATCTGATTTCTCCTACTTAAATTAATTTGCCTCTCCTTAATCAAAGCTAGTCCTGCATCACTCAAAATGCAGATTAGATCACAAACTCATCAATTGATTTTATCATCAAAATCTAAGATTCAACAGGGGTTAGGGATATTCAACATGGTCGGACTCAACCTATTTGGACTTGGATCTTCCTAGTTCAATAGTTTCCTCGAAACATCTCAAACTCTTCTTCTAGCGCCAATCTGTTAGGTCAAATATTGATTATCTGATGCGAAGACTAATTCAATCGAGTCCCTTTCTTTGAGGTAGTGCCAACTTGAACTTCATTGATCCGAGCCAAATCCTTGTAAAAACAATGTTAAGGGCATCTCCTACAATGTTCCTCCAATGCTTAGATCAATAAGCAAGTCGAATGATTCGAAAAATTTCAAAGGTCTAGAGAAGTATCCTTAGGACATACTTGTTGGCCCCTTTTATAGTTGTAAATCTTAGTTGTAAACATTAATGTGTTACATTGAGCTCATAATGGGATAACGTTCTGATATATGGTGCTGATGAAACAATGAAGGATAATTGATTAGTTGACTAGGACCAAGGTAACTGGGGTCAAGGCATATCATCTAGTGCCGACGGATTGATAGTTAACACTAACGTGTCGGACACTAGCGTTTACATCGATGTATCGTTCAAATTATTTTACCCCTAACACATTGTAAAAGTATTAAGTCACTAAGTTGTAGATAATTTATGTCATCATGCAATTTTTAATACTTTGTAACTCACGATTATTCTTTGGTTCTCTTTTGATTTTTCTCTTGCACATGGATGAGGGGAAGAATATTGTAACACTTGTCCATTTTTATCTTACACATTGATGAGGGGAAGAAAGTTCAACGCTAATCCGATGATGACACATGGATACCTTGAGGGGTCTCATTTCACCTTAGCTCGATAATTTATAAATGAGGTAGTAAGTATTGTCAAATATTTTTCATATGTAGGATTTTACTTTGAAAAACAAAAAGACATTTGTTTATAAAATTAGAAGCAGGATAGGTTCTAAGTTACAAGCATCTATCAGCATAGGTTTTGTTAGCGTCAAAGTTCTCCACGAGTTTGGAAGCATAATTTTTAATCTAATTTGCTTTTTTTATTAGTGGGAAAAGGGACGCTTTACGTCGGTCCACTGCCCTTTCAATGCTAAGACACAGTAATTTGAATGCGTAAACATATGAATAAATCAACGCATAAACAACAAAAAGAAAGAAGACAGTTCGTTTTCTATCTTCCTAAATTTAGCTTCTTTTTTAAGGTGAGATTTTGTCAACGTCGTAACAGCCTCCTCGATATCTAAAGTCTCTACAATGACGGGTAGAGGTCAACAAAGTCAAAAGGAGTAACACATCTTTGATTCAGTACGAGCAACCGCAGACATCGATTTTAAGGAAGCAGTGAGCAAAGTGAAATGTGTTACAATATAAATTTTTGATGTATAAGCGGTAAGAAGTGTCGTGGTAAACAAACCGGGAGTCATGGCCTCGGGGCCGACGCAGCTCGGTTCGGGTTCGGACAACGGGGATCTCTCCGGGGCGTTCCTCGTGCCCGCGGGGTCGGTCTGGTGCGATGGTCCAATCGAGACGGGGTCGCCGTCTCCTCCGGGCAGGGACTCCTCGTCCGCGCGTCCGGCGGGGACCCTCGGCTTCGCACGTGCACAAAGGTCGGGTCGGGAAGCTCGACCCGACCCCTCCAACGATCAAGTTAGAGGATGTGGAGGGGGTTTCAGATAAAGAAGTGTTTGGAGTGTCTCCCCCTCTTCTCTCTTCGTTCAGAATGCGAGGGTATTTATAGGGAAGCTTACTGTTGTTTGATGTGTCCGCCTGTAGGAGGCAGGCTGATAGCGTCTGACATGGGCGTTGGCGTGGCGTGAAGAACCGAGCCTGAGTAGGCGTTAATGCGCCTCGGCCGGTGTTCCGGTTCAGTTGACCGAGTGCAGTCATGCCGATCGAGGCGTGAGGCGTCGGCTGACGCCTCGGCCGGTGTTCTGGTTCAGTTGACCGAGTGCAGTCATGCCGATCGAGGCGTGAGGCGTCGGCTGACGTCAGCCGAGTCTTATCATAATTACTATCCTCAGCATATTCCCCCCCGGAAAGAAGCTATGCGTCAGACGTTGTAACGGGAGTCCGAGGCATGGCTTTAGCTTTCAAACGGGCTGGCCGCGTAGGCGTGGTCTTGGGGAGCATGGAACCGAGGAGCACGACGCAGGCGGGCTGGCCGCGCAGGTGTGTCTCGGGGACATGAAGCCGAGGAGCACGACGCAAGCGGGCTAGCCGCGCAGGTGTGTCTCAGGGAGCATGGGGCTGAGGAGCATGATGCAGGCGGGCAGGCCGCGCAGGTGTGTCCAGGGGAGCATGGAGGCGAGGAGCACGACGCAAGTGGGTTGGCCGCGCAGGTGTGTCTCGAGGAGCATGGGGCCGAGGAGCACGACGCAAGCGGGCTAGCCACGCAGGTGTGTCTCGGGGACATAGAGCCGAGGTGCACGACGCAAGCGAGCTAGCTGCGCAGGTGTGATCTCGGGAAGCATGGAGCCGAGGAACACGACGCAGGCGGGCTGGCCGCGCAGGTGTGTCTCGGGGAGCATGGGGCCGAGGAGCACGACGCAGGCGGGCTAGCCGCGCAGGTGTGTCTCGGGTCAAGGGGCCGAGGATCCGAGGAGCACGACGTAGGCGGGCTAGCCGCGCAGGTGTGATCTCGGGGAGCATGGAGTCGAGGAGCACGACGCAGGCGGGCTGGCCGCGTAGGTGTGTCTCGGGAACATGGAGTCGAGGAGCACGACGCAGGTGGGCTGGTCGCACAGGTGTGTCTCGGGGAGCATGGGTCCGAGGAGCACGATGCAGGCGGGCAGGCCGCGCAGGTGTGGTCACGGGCATCATGCGGCCGAGGAGCACGATGCAGGCGGGCAGACCGCGTAGGCGTGGTCTCGAGTGTCATGCGATCGAGTAGCACGACGCAGGCGGGCAGACCATGCAGGCGTGGTCTCGAGCGTCATGCGACCGAGGAGCACGACGCAGGCGGGCAGACCGCGCAAGAGTGGTCTCGGACAACAGGCCGCCCTAAGGGGGGCTCGGCAGTCTACGGCCGAGGGATGTGGTTCGGACGGGAAGGCCGCCCTGAGGGGAACTCGGTAGTCTACGACCGAGGGATATGGCAAAGGCCGAAGGATGTGACTCAGGCGGGCAAGCCGCACTAAGGTGGGCTCGGGCAGTCTATGGCCGAGGGACACGACTCAAGCGGGCAGGTCGCGTTGAGGTGGACTCCGAGGGATATGGCAAAGGCCGAGGGATGTGACTCAGGCGGGCAAGCCGCACTGAGGTGGGCTCGGGCAGTCTATGGCCGAGGGACACGACTCAAGCGGGCAGGCCGCGTTGAGGTGGACTCGGTAGTCTATGTCCGAGGGATCTGGCAAAGGCCGAAGGATGAGACTCAGGCGGGCAAGCCACCCTGAGGTGGGTTCGGGCAATCTGTGGCCGAGGGACATGGCTCGGGCCGAGGGACACGACTCAGGCAGGCAAGCCGCCCTGAGGTGGGCTCGGGCAGTCTACGACCGAGGGGCATGGCTCGGGCCTGATAGAAATAATAGAAGATAAGAACAAATATTGAATGAAGCTTTATTGAATAGTTGAAGATGCTTCAATACATTAACATGTTCCCTCTCCTATTTATACAAATTAGGAGGAAGGATTTCCCTAACAGAATAGAGAAATTTCCTCATATAGTTAGGAAAATCTTATCTTCTACCATGCCCCCGCAAGATGGTGCTCCTGACAAGGATACCAATCTTGGATCGATGCAAAGAATTGTTTACAAGCAAGAGGCTTCATGAGTAAGATAAGTGTAGATCGCTGCTACTACTGCGATTGTTGTTACTGTGATGGCACAGGTGTTCCCTTCATTCTCCTTAAGTCTGCCAAATGTTGGCAGATCAGCGAAGACTACCGCGGTGAGGAAGATGAGGATTGACCACGGAGCCTCTTAGGAATGCAATGGCGTTGGTCGCTGGCCGAAGGGTGAAGCTTCACTTTTCTCAGCGACGTTGGTCGCTGGCCGAAGGCAAGAGCGAAGCTTCGCTTTTCTCAACGGCGTTGGTCGTGGTTGCGATTACGACGACTGCGACGGTAGAGAAGAAATCTACAGCAATGTTGCAGTGATGCTACTACAGCAAAGGAGGAAACTGCAACAGAGGAGGAAGCTGTAGCAGAAGAGGAAGCTGTAGTAGAAGAGGAAGGAAAATAGCTACAACGAGGAAGAAAGGTGGGGCAGTGCTGATGAGCAGCACTAGAGATGCCGTAGCGGAAGGGAACGAACGTTGGCGCAGAGTGGCAATGGAGAAGACAGTTACCATTCGCCTAGGAGGAAAGATTTGTCACACCAATGATGAATTGGCAACGAGAAGAGAGCTTGCTCTAGGCAAGCGGCTCTGATACCATGATAGAAATAATAGAAGATAAGAACAAATATTGAATGAAGCTTTATTGAATAATTGAAGATGCTTCAATACATTAACATGTTCCCTCTCCTATTTATACAAATTAGGAGGAATGATTTCCCTAACAGAATAGAGGATTTTCCTCAACAGAATAGAGAAATTTCCTCATATAGTTAATCTTATCTTCTATCCGAGAGACACGACTCTCAAGCGGGCAAGCCGCCCTATGTCCATTATAGACCGATAATCTCTCACATGTGTCCACATGACACAATCTTAATTTACAAGCCTGCCACCAACCCAACTAAAATGGGACTATTAAGCCTTCGACCGTCCCCCTGTAGGGGGCATGAACATACCAAAAGATACGGACATACATAAGCATTACATCAAACATCTTGTTTGTCCGTGACACTGATTAAACAAAATAAAACAAAGAAAGAATGATCAATAAATTACACGGTCCGTGATGATGATTCCTTGGGCCGGTGCGAACCCGAGCCGGAAAAGAGCCCTCCCAGTCGGTTCCCGACGTCGTCCGGCGAGAGCAGCACCGCCGATGCGTCCTCCAGCGCCGCCTCCCACCGGGTGTAGAACCCCCGATACGCCGGCAGGATCATCCCGCGCACAGTCGCCCTCACCTCCTCCCGCATCGCGGCGTCCGCCACCACCCACCCGGTTTGGGCTGCGCAGGCCTCCTCCAGCGCCGCGCTGAACGCCCGCATCCGCCCCCTTGCCTCCCCGGCCGAGACATCCCCGGTCGGAATCGTCGCCGCCACCCGTCCCCAAGCCGCCCGCTCGTACCCCGCCGCGTGCTGCCTCGCCTTCGCAGCCTGCCGCGCCGCCCACTCCTCCCCCAGCAGATCCCGCAGCCGGCAAGACCGCGCCTTGTTCACTATGTACTGGAGGTTGTTCGCCAGGAAGAGGTACGACAGGCCCACGTCAGCGTACGCCGCGGCCTTCCCGTCTAGCTTGCAGAGTAGAGAGAGGATCAGCCACGCGAAGCGCGCGGCAATTGCCGAGCGGCGGCTCCCTTCGCTGGAGGAGGAGGTGGTCGGAGGTGCGTAAGAACCAGAGACAGCAGGCTGCTGCTCCGCCGGTGCCTGCGACGTATCGAAGAAGAAAGGAGGGAAGGGGGTTGGGGTGTGGATGGGGAAGTCGGCGAAGATCTCCACGAGGGCGGACTGGTAGTCGGCGAGAAGCGATATATAGTTCATGGCGTAGCGGGTCATCGGGTGGACCCCTCCGCCGGGGACCGGCAACCGGGACGACTCCTTCATGATCGCGGACTCGAAATCGGCGAGGGTGGCGCGCGCGGCCTCCGCGAGCTTGGAGAGGGACGCGAGAGCCTGCGCCCGGACAGCGGCTGTGGAATCGAAGGAGAAGATGGGCTCGATCTCCGGTCGCAGCTCGGCGACAGCATCGTACAAGTCCAAGAGTCGGAACAGCTTCTCGGGGGACCGCTTCGACTTGGCCACTAACCCCGGGAAGCTGAGGAACTTGAGTGCGGCGTCGCCCGCGATGTCAGCGAAGACGACTTCCCGGACGGCGTCGGAGCCGGCGAAGACGTGGTCCAGGAGTACGCGCTCGCCGTGGAACAGGGTCCTGACGGCGACCCTGGAGGCGCCTAGCCAAGACCGGACTCTTAGCTCCAGCACCGCCCAGTCCAGCTTCTGGACTTGGGCGGGGGGGAGGCGCTCGAAGCCGAGTCGGTAGAGGCCCTCGTCGACGATGGACTTGCGGAGGGCCTTGTAGGTCCTGACGCACTCCTTGCCGTAGCCGGCCAAGACCATGGTATCGGCGATGGCACGGAGGTCAGCCATGACCACGCCGGCGGCGCGCTCGACCTCGCCGATAGACTTACCGGCCGCGAGCGCCTCCCCCTCTGGGGAGTTCTCCCAGGGGTCGTAGTCCGGCTCCTCGGAGACGCTGGAGCGGGCGGAGCGGACGGAGACGGACTCAGGGTCGAGGAGGTCGCGGTTGGCGGCAAGGATCTGGAAGAACTCCTTCTCGAGGCGGCGCATGGCGGCCTGCATGAGGGTCTGTGCGCGGACGAGGCACGGGTGGGAAAGGCGCGCGGTTTCGGCGGCCGCGACGAAGACGAGCATGGCGCGCTGCAAGTCGGAGACCTCAGCCAGGAAACGGCGGGCCTCGGAGCGGTCTTCATAGAAGAGGGAGGTGATCTTGGCGTAGGCGGAGGATTCCGGGTCCCATTTGACAACAATCGCCTCTGCTCTTGCCACCTTCTCCTCCAACGACAACGAAGACGAAGAAGAAGAAGAAGAAGTAGCTGCGGCGGACGGGCTGTCTCGGTGGTGGCGACGGCCAAGGGGTTTGCACGGCAAGAGGTTTCGCAAGCCTTTTCTCGTCATCTTCTCTATAGCTGACAGTAGATGTATGTGCGGGTGCGATGAACTCGGAGAGTCGTGCGGCCTTGCAGGTCGCAGTTGCTTCATTTTGGTGTGTGACATTACTCCCTACTTATAGAACAAGGATGGGAAACACGTATGGTCTTATGTCAGGAGGGCGTGGACCGGTCAATTGTTGAACCGGCCTTTTGTTTGGAACAAATAAATTTGATCCACACATAGGCATAGGATCACTTTTCTCTAAATGTCTTGTTGTGCAAGGAAAACTTGTTCTGCACATCATTCAATGCGAAGTATATATTTTCCGTAATTACAATTAGTTATTGACGTGGATAAAAATAATATATATCAGCAAAGTGATGATAAGCGGATATGATAACCCCGACAACTCTACCCAACTTAGATCAACTAGTCAGAATGCTTTGGGTAAATATTATAATAATAACAGAAAAATCAAGACTGTCAATATAATAATAATAATAATAATAATAATAATAATAATAATAATAATAATAATAATATCCCCAATCTATTATATCAACTTAGTGTACGCTGCCATAGAAAAGAAAAATAAAAAAAATTATACACCACCACTCTGTGACACATTTAGTAGGAAAGCGAAATAATAATATTTTTATAATCATTCAGATTTTGATAATTTTCTCTGGTGATATAATTATTATTATGGTAAAGAAAATTATGTACATGATACAATCATTATATTCTCCAGTGATGTAATTATCATTTTAAGATATTTTATTAAAAAAATTTACTATTCCTTTTTTATTGGATGGCACACCTATTCATTGTTATTCAGGGATAATTTTTTTGAATGATAAAAAACTCATTAGTCAGATCCAATCGAAATTAAAAAAATTTATACAGATTTTGTGATTAAGTGTAACTGTAATGTAACTTATTATCAATGTAACTTATTATATAGATTTTGATAATTTTTATATAGTTGTACTTCTTTAATTTATTGGATGAGTTTATAAATTATTCTTCTTTTACGATCATATATTTTCTCGTACCATTTAAATTAGAAGTTTCTACCCATAACTTTTTTATTAATTTACAATTAGGTTGACAATAAAACTTGTAGATTTTCTACTAAATGTATGAATAGTTTCTTTTCTCACTCAAATCTAGATATTTCAAACATATTGAGTTCCTTAATCTCCTTAATATCTATTTCAATTATCATGAACCTATCAACTATATCAGCATATATTTGAAGTTCTAAACAAACCTTAGCTTTCTTTCAAACATTTTTACATTTCTAGATTCAATATCAATCATATAAGTAGTATTTTTATCATTTTTTTTAAATGCTCAAATTTTCTTAACATTAGAATAACTCCAAAAAATATTTCATCAATTATAGGATTCACAATCCCTAGCATTAATCCTCAAATAAAAAATTACTTATTATAAGAAATTATTAAATAAATTTTTATATTAAAATAATTTAAAATTTTATCATATCATAAATAATTTTAAAATGAAGGATATTACATGGGCACCCCTATGTAAAAATAAATATGAGAGCATGATTCGATAAATAGTAGAATTTTTATATAAAATAACCAAATAATAAGATCAATATCAAATAAAAAAATTTATAATAATTCAGATTCAGATAATTGCTTCAATGATGTACTCATTATTCTTTTGTTGTCTAACTAAAAAAAATATTTTTAATAAAGTCATAGCTCTCCCTTTATTTATTGTTTCTCTCTCTCTTTTTTGATATAGTTTGATTTAAGCATGGTACGAGGATGCAACACATGGTTAGCCCGATGATATATCATGTCCACCCAATTGATATTCAGATGGAATGATAGCAGGTGGATCTTGGTGTTAAAATAAGTCATTATTTCATAAACATAATACCCAAATGTTCGATATATAAACTCACGCTTTAATAATAGTCGAATGAACAACATAACTATTCCCAACATTAATCCGATCTTGCCTGAATGATCAATTCCACATGCTATAAAAAGCCCATAATGATCAATTTGATCAGACACCCCCTCAACGTAGTTCTGCATAGTCATATACCAAATACATGCGTTTGATATCTTTGACTCAGACAAAAATAAAAATGAACTCTAGTTAGATTTAAACTATATCTATGTGTTGAACAACCAATTTAACAAAAAGATATACCTCAAGCTCTCCATATATTTATCTCCAATGAAATATACTGCCACTCTATAGATACGTCACAACAAGATTCATATCAAAAAGTATATATCTTTTATAATAATTCACATTTAAAGAATCTTCTCCGATGATATAATTGTTATTCTTTTTAAACTAAGAAAATTTAAAATTCACCCTTATGCTAAGGAAGAATCCTTTTCAATAAGAACAATATCTCACCCACCTATGACCTCTCATTCTTTACAGACACTATCTGATTTGATCATTGTTGTGAAACTTTTATCAATGTTATTACAAGTATGACAAATTCCATCGTATTTCTATAACTTTTGCCAAATATTTTTAAATCGTACCGTACTCATTATATATATATATATATATATATATATATATATATATATATATATATATATATATATATATATATATATATATATATATATATATATATATATACATATGCTCCATAGAAGTTGTTGACCACGTGTGAAAATAGAACCCTCCAATCATTCGAAACAGTCGAGCCACCTACCTGTGAAGAACGTCCGAGACTATTTCTATGTACCACTGCCTTCGATTTCTATGTACGTCGCCGCCTTCTATTTCTTTGCACGTCACCTACACCTCTCCGAGGATGTTTCACATGCAATGCATTAGGCTCATCGTAAAGGCTGAGATAGCTGACATCGTGAAACATGAGATATTAGGAGGCGATTGACCGTGGAAGCTGTGGTGCCTGCACTGCAATGCGATGACAACACGTTTGGAAATGATTTCTTCTGGGGTTTTGCATCAACCTATATATCAGTGGGAGTCCGTACGTGCAACAGTGGACATAGATAAAGATTACCGAATCAAATAATTTTACATCGATATTTTGATTTGTTCCTTAATTATCGATCTTGGTATTTCTCTTTTAGGCATGAGATTTTTCCCTTAAATCCATTAAAATTCTGATTAATGGTAGAATTTTAACCCAAAATAAATCATAGACACCACAGCTTCCAAACGTGTGGATCAAATTTAGAGAAAAGTGATCCTATGCCTATGTGTGGATCAAATTTATTTGTTCCAAACAAAAGGCCGGTTCAACAATTGACCGGTCCACGCCCTCCTGACATAAGACCATACGTGTTTCCCATCCTTGTTCTATAAGTAGGGAGTAATGTCACACACCAAAATGAAGCAACTGCGACCTGCAAGGCCGCACGACTCTCCGAGTTCATCGCACCCGCACATACATCTACTGTCAGCTATAGAGAAGATGACGAGAAAAGGCTTGCGAAACCTCTTGCCGTGCAAACCCCTTGG
This sequence comes from Musa acuminata AAA Group, assembly GCF_036884655.1. Lineage (NCBI taxonomy): Eukaryota > Viridiplantae > Streptophyta > Magnoliopsida > Zingiberales > Musaceae > Musa > Musa acuminata. Next base: position 1,054,136 of record NW_027021351.1, on the reverse strand, counting down.
CCGTCGCCACCACCGAGACAGCCCGTCCGCCGCAGCTACTTCTTCTTCTTCTTCTTCGTCTTCGTTGTCGTTGGAGGAGAAGGTGGCAAGAGCAGAGGCGATTGTTGTCAAATGGGACCCGGAATCCTCCGCCTACGCCAAGATCACCTCCCTCTTCTATGAAGACCGCTCCGAGGCCCGCCGTTTCCTGGCTGAGGTCTCCGACTTGCAGCGCGCCATGCTCGTCTTCGTCGCGGCCGCCGAAACCGCGCGCCTTTCCCACCCGTGCCTCGTCCGCGCACAGACCCTCATGCAGGCCGCCATGCGCCGCCTCGAGAAGGAGTTCTTCCAGATCCTTGCCGCCAACCGCGACCTCCTCGACCCTGAGTCCGTCTCCGTCCGCTCCGCCCGCTCCAGCGTCTCCGAGGAGCCGGACTACGACCCCTGGGAGAACTCCCCAGAGGGGGAGGCGCTCGCGGCCGGTAAGTCTATCGGCGAGGTCGAGCGCGCCGCCGGCGTGGTCATGGCTGACCTCCGTGCCATCGCCGATACCATGGTCTTGGCCGGCTACGGCAAGGAGTGCGTCAGGACCTACAAGGCCCTCCGCAAGTCCATCGTCGACGAGGGCCTCTACCGACTCGGCTTCGAGCGCCTCCCCCCCGCCCAAGTCCAGAAGCTGGACTGGGCGGTGCTGGAGCTAAGAGTCCGGTCTTGGCTAGGCGCCTCCAGGGTCGCCGTCAGGACCCTGTTCCACGGCGAGCGCGTACTCCTGGACCACGTCTTCGCCGGCTCCGACGCCGTCCGGGAAGTCGTCTTCGCTGACATCGCGGGCGACGCCGCACTCAAGTTCCTCAGCTTCCCGGGGTTAGTGGCCAAGTCGAAGCGGTCCCCCGAGAAGCTGTTCCGACTCTTGGACTTGTACGATGCTGTCGCCGAGCTGCGACCGGAGATCGAGCCCATCTTCTCCTTCGATTCCACAGCCGCTGTCCGGGCGCAGGCTCTCGCGTCCCTCTCCAAGCTCGCGGAGGCCGCGCGCGCCACCCTCGCCGATTTCGAGTCCGCGATCATGAAGGAGTCGTCCCGGTTGCCGGTCCCCGGCGGAGGGGTCCACCCGATGACCCGCTACGCCATGAACTATATATCGCTTCTCGCCGACTACCAGTCCGCCCTCGTGGAGATCTTCGCCGACTTCCCCATCCACACCCCAACCCCCTTCCCTCCTTTCTTCTTCGATACGTCGCAGGCACCGGCGGAGCAGCAGCCTGCTGTCTCTGGTTCTTACGCACCTCCGACCACCTCCTCCTCCAGCGAAGGGAGCCGCCGCTCGGCAATTGCCGCGCGCTTCGCGTGGCTGATCCTCTCTCTACTCTGCAAGCTAGACGGGAAGGCCGCGGCGTACGCTGACGTGGGCCTGTCGTACCTCTTCCTGGCGAACAACCTCCAGTACATAGTGAACAAGGCGCGGTCTTGCCGGCTGCGGGATCTGCTGGGGGAGGAGTGGGCGGCGCGGCAGGCTGCGAAGGCGAGGCAGCACGCGGCGGGGTACGAGCGGGCGGCTTGGGGACGGGTGGCGGCGACGATTCCGACCGGGGATGTCTCGGCCGGGGAGGCAAGGGGGCGGATGCGGGCGTTCAGCGCGGCGCTGGAGGAGGCCTGCGCAGCCCAAACCGGGTGGGTGGTGGCGGACGCCGCGATGCGGGAGGAGGTGAGGGCGACTGTGCGCGGGATGATCCTGCCGGCGTATCGGGGGTTCTACACCCGGTGGGAGGCGGCGCTGGAGGACGCATCGGCGGTGCTGCTCTCGCCGGACGACGTCGGGAACCGACTGGGAGGGCTCTTTTCCGGCTCGGGTTCGCACCGGCCCAAGGAATCATCATCACGGACCGTGTAATTTATTGATCATTCTTTCTTTGTTTTATTTTGTTTAATCCATTTCATATACTTCTTACATCTTATACATCAAAAATTTATATTGTAATACATTTCACTTTGCTCACTGCTTCCTTAAAATCGATGTCTGCGGTTGCTCGTACTGAATCAAAGATGTGTTACTCCTTTTGACTTTGTTGACCTCTACGCGTCATTGTAGAGACATAAGATATCGAGGAGGCTGTTACGACGTTGACAAAATCTCACATTAAAAAAGAAGCTAAATTTAGGAAGATAGAAAACGAACTTTGTCTTCTTTCTTTTTGTTGTTTATGCGTTGATTTATTCATATGTTTACGCATTCAAATTACTGCGTCTTAGCATTGAAAGGGCAGTGGACCGACGTAAAGCGTCCCTTTTCCCACTAATAAAAAAAGCAAATTGGATTAAAAATTATGTTTCCAAACTCGTGGAGAACTTGGACGCTAACAAAACCTATGCTGATAGATGCTTGTAACTTAGAACCTATCCTGCTTCTAATTTTATAAACAAATGTCTTTCTTTTTTTCAAAGTAAAATCCTACATATGAAAAATATTTGACAATACTTACTACCTCATTTATAAATTATCGAGCTAAGGTGAAATGAGACCCCTCAAGGTATCCATGTGTCATCATCGGATTAGCGTTGAACTTTCTTCCCCTCATCAATGTGTAAGATAAAAATGGACAAGTGTTACAATATTCTTCCCCTCATCCATGTGCAAGAGAAAAATCAAAAGAGAACCAAAGAATAATCGTGAGTTACAAAGTATTAAAAATTGCATGATGACATAAATTATCTACAACTTAGTGACTTGATACTTTTACGATGTGTTAGGGGTAAAATAATTTGAACGATACATCGATGCAAACACTAGTGTCCGACACGTTAGTGTTAACTATCAATCCCTCGGCACTAGATGATATGCCTCGACCCCAGGTACCTTGGTCCTAGTCAACTAATCGATTGTCCTTCATTGTTTGATCAGCACCATATATCAAAACGTTATCCCGTTATGAGCTCAATGTAACACATTAATGTTTACAACTAAGATTGACATGTAATACAAAAATAATGATTACAAGAGGCCACTATAAAAGGGGCCAACAAGTATGTCCTAACGATACTTCTCTCGACCTTTGAAATTTTTCGAATCATTCGACTTGCTTATTGACCTAAGCATTGGAGGAACATTGTAGGAGATGCCCCTAACATTGTTTTAACAAGGATTTGGCTCGGATCAATGAAGTTTAAGTTGGCACTATCTCAAAGAAAGGGACTCATTGAATTAGACTTCACCTCAGATAATCAATATTTGACCTAACAGATTGGCGCTAGAAAAAGAGTTTGAGATGTTTAGAGGAAACTGTTGAACCAGGAGGAACCAAGTCCAAATAGGTTGAGTCCGACTATGTTGAATATCCCTAACCCCTATTGAATCTTAGATTTTGATGATGAAATCAATTGATGAGTTTGTGATCTAATCTGCGTTTTGAGTGACGCAGGACTAGCTTTGATCAAGGAGAGGCAAATTAATTGAAGTAGGAGGAATCAGACGTTGGGTCGGAGTTGAACATATTAGGAGATTGGACGTCGAGCCCGAGGATCAGTCAACATGTCGGTAGAAGGACTTTGTGTCGTGAGTTCGAGCATCGAGCCAAAGGATTGGACATTGTGCCAAGGAGATCAGAAATTGCATCAAGGAAACGACGATGCACCGAAGGAAAGGACGATATGTCGAAGGATCGAATGAAGCGCTAGAAGAACCAATGATATGCCATGATTTGTGCTTTATAATAATCTGTCTAGATCGAGTTAGTTTAGGTCTAATTAGGTCGGTATTGGGGTGAAACAATGTCAACTCAATAAGGGGCCAACTGGGCCTGAATCAAGGCTGAATTGGGCCTACTGTTTGGCCCATTCAATATCCTGTAACAAGGTCTGGCAGTGATACCACCCAGACACAATCTTCTAAATTATGTTAAGTGGTGGTACCGCTAAATTGGGCGGTGAGACCACCTAGTGTCAGACTGACAAATGGTGGTACCACTAGAAAATCCAGGATTTGAATTTTGGCTCCAAGTTTTGAAGCCATTTGGGGTTTATAAATACTCCATAAATTTTTGCTTGGAAGACACATGAAAATAGAGTAAAAACTTTATGATTCTAAGATTGTAAACTCTTAAAGTATAGAGTCCCTCCTCCTATAGCTAAGTGATAGTCCTAAGGGAGGAGTGTGAGAGAACACTTGTAAAAGAGGGGTGTAAATGTTCTCTCCTGAACCTATGAAAAGGAGAAAGAGTTGTAAGGGTAGTTGATTTTCGCCCGTTGAAAGAAGATCGGTAGTGGAAGCTGGTGGCCTCAAGTGAAGAGAAATCGAAAGTGATTATAGGTCATGATGACCAAAACCACTATAAAATTAATGTGCCTCCCTTTCTCTACTTGTTTTCTTATTTTGCAACTATTTTACTTGCTCATTACTACTCTTACAAACGTTTTAAGTTTAAACGTCTTTTCGATACGATTTTATCGAATGATATTTTTGAATTGACATAATTTTTTGAAAGTACTAATTCACCCTTTCCTCTTAGTGCTGTCACGATCCTAATAGTTGGTATCTCTCTGTTTGGTTTAACACCTAAGAGAGATGACTTTTTTTTACTTTCAAGAGGGTCACTATATCATTCGTCCTCCTATATTCAATGAGACAGAATACACATATTGGAAAACTTGAATGAGAGTTTTCTTGCTTTCTATGAATTTCGATTTATGGAATATTATTGAAAGCGGTTTTGATAAGTTTTTCAAACTAATGAACGAATGGAATGATATAGAGAAGAAGACTTTTTCTTTGAATGCTAAAGCGATGAACGCTTTGTTTTATGCTCTAAACAAAAATGAATTTAATCAGATTTCTATTTACGAAACTACATATGACATTTGGCACACTGTTGAAATCACACACGAAGGCACAAGTAAGGTTAAAGATTCTAAAGTTAATCTTTTGATGCATGATTTTGAATTGTTTCATATGAAACCAAGCGAAACCATTGGAGACATATACACTCATTTTACGGATGTCTTTAATGGTTTAAAAGTACTTGATAAAAATTTTTCTAACATTGAACTTGTAAATAAAATACTAAGATCCCTTTCAAAAAATTGGGATCCAAAAATAACGATAATACAAGAAGCAAAAGACCTAAATAACTTTTTGCTTGAAGAACTTATCGGGTCTTTGATGACCTATGAAATGACATGTAGGACACATGATGAACTTAAGAATAGCCTTCCAAAGAACAGAAAGAGTTTGACACTTTAAATAATAGAAAACCACTCGAGCAAAAACTCAAGTGATGATGACATAGAACTTTTGAGAAAAAAAATTAAAAAGTTCGTGAAAAAGACTAATTCTGAAAACGAACTTAAAAAATGATATAACAACTTGCTATAAATCGAAGAAGCTACCAAAGAAGAAGAAAGCATTCAAGGCGATATGGGATGAATTGAGTACATCCGAAGATGAGGAGCAAACCATCAAAGGCGAGGTGGCGAACTACGCCTCAATGACTTTCAACAACAAGGTAAATGACTCAACCGAAACTCCTTTACCTTATAATGAATTGCTTGATGCTTTCTATGATTTATTTGATAAATTTAAATTAGTTGGTAAAAATTATAATTGTTAAAAAAGGATCATGCTTCTCTTTCTAATGAATTTAAAAAATGAGCATGATAATTGCATGTTAACTTCTTGTACTAAATGTAAAGAGTTAGACTCACTTAAAAAGGAAAATTTATTTTTACAACAAACATTAGATAAATTTAAAATTGGTAGCAATTCTTTAAATATGATTCTTACCAATAAGAGTCATGTTCGTAGAAAAGAAGGAATCAGTTTTGTGAGTAACACTCAACAAAAGCCCACCACTTTTGTTAAATGACTTACATTATATGTTTCCCTTGAAAATAAATGTAATTTTTGTGGTATTTGAATATAAATATCCATTAAAAAAGTATGGCTTAACTAAATTAGTTTGGATTCCTAAAGGAACCGTGAATGACTTAATGCCAAAAGCTAAGAGTGATAGATCAAAATATGAGGGACCCAAAGTTAAATGGGTACCTAGAAAAAACCCACCTTTCGTGTAAAAATATCTACAATTGAAAGCTAGGAGCAAAACTAAAATTTTGATAGTGGATGCTCAAGGCTTATGACCGGAGATCCAAAATACTTCATAAAACTCACTAGCAAAAATAATAAAGGAAAGATCATTAGAATTAGAACTATTGGTAATAAAATAATTTTAATTAACAATGCTTTATGTTCAATGAAATCATACTTGATGATTTCATGATGTAATGAGATAACGATGTAATGAAAATGTTAAAAGTTTTGATATCATACTTTATGATTTTATATTTTGCATGAGGATTTGAAGTAATGATGATTTAAAATCTTATATTTTAGAATTATGTATTACACTTTTGATCATGATGTTTTTTATTATTTATGGTTTATTGATCTTGATAATTTCTATGATAAAATTTGCTCTTTTGATTTTAAACGATGATGCATGTTTTGATTTGGCATAAAAAAATTGGGCATACTTGTATAAAATCAAATCACTTAAATTGAAACAAAAAGGGGAGAATGTATTTTTCTTGAAAATATCTCTAAAGCTTTTTGATTTTTAAGCATGTGATTCTTATTGATAAATCTATTTTATGAATCTCTTGAACTAAGAAAGTAATTTTGATAATTTTACAAATTAAATTTGAATGAGTTTTATTTGAATCATAAACTTGATACTTGAGATTTATTTTATGAATCAAGATCTTTGATCTCCCAAGATTGATTTTTGTTATTTACTAAAGAGGAGTATTATTTAAATGAATCATGATTTTTCTCTTGATTTCTCAAAATTCATGACTTAAAATTTTTTTGAAGATATTTTATTATTTGATCTCCTAATACTTTTTTATTATTAAATATGATATTTGTCAAAACGAATGATGTCTTTTGGTATTCACATGATCTTTGATATTATCTTTCATGACATGATTTTCATTATGTTTAATTCCTTTATATTTGTGGTTGTAAACCTTATGTTATAAGTAGAGCATTGATGTAAAAAAAAAATTGTACCATTGTATTCTTCTACTTTACTTCCTTTTTGTTTATAATGACAAAGAGAAGAAAGAAAATTGCTAGCATATCATGAGAACCAAAATTGCTAGCTTGAATGTTAAATGTAGGCAAATTGTTAAATCTCTCAAATGCATAAACTCTTCTTATACAATTTTCATCTTGATTTCTTGATTTTTATGACTTGTGTTTTCTTTTAAATCAAGATCGTTTCCTATCATTCCTTCTATTTACAAAAGAAAAAATTTATCAAAAATGATAGATGGTCTTTTGGTATTCATGACTTGATCTTTCATTTTTGATGATTGAAATATTGATGTAAATTTAACCTTGTTATTTATCTTTGTCATGATTTAAAAATTGATGTAAAAGGAAAAGAATTATAATATTATATTCTTCCCTTCTTTTTGACAATGACAAAGGGGGGAGAAAGATTTACTAGCTTGCACAATTCAAGAAGAAGAAAAAACTTGTAAACTTGCAAAAATTCCTAGCTCACAAAGAAAAGAAAAACTTGCTAGCTTACATATTCTAAAATGATGTAAAACTTACTATTTACTATCTTGCATTTTTTTTAGAAACTTGTTAGCTAGAACATTGTAAAAAAAAGGAAACATGCTAAATTTGGACATCTCTAAAACTTGTTAGCTTGCATGTTCTAAAATGATACAAAATTTACTATCTTACTAGCTTGCATATTTAAAAAAAAAAATTGCTAGTTGCACTTCTCCTTTTTGTTGATGAAAAAGGGAGAGAAGATACGATTATGATGTTTTAAAATTATGATTATATATGTAATACTCATGATTTTATTATGATAATGTATATGATGTATTGCATATGATGTGAATCATGATTAAAATTGTACTGACTTGAATTCAATTTGAATTCAAGGTTCATTGAAATTTGATAAGACCCTAAAATCTTATCGTCGCTCTAATACCAAATGATAAGACCCTAAAGTCTTATCGTAAAAAAGAAGAAGAGAAAGGGGATGATCACTTTGAGGGGATCGGCCTCCTAGGATTTGTCAAAAGACAGAATAGTATTTTTCATAGATAATTGAAAAGAAGCAGTTACATATCTATTTATAGAGTTTCACCCAGAGTCCATTAGGACTTGAACTCTAATAATAAATAAATATTAAATAAACCTCTACTTGACTCTACTTGAACCAAACCGACTCAATAAACAACTAGACTAAATAGACTCAATAAACATTATTCAAAAGCTCAGAAAAAGGGTCCTAACAGTTCCTCCCTCTTTAAATCAGTCTTGTCCTTAAGGTTGAGCAGCATCAATCTCGGGGAGCTTCTCTTTCAGCACTTTAGCCATAGACTATCTGCAATGCGCCACAACCCGTTGATCAAGAAAGTATGGTCTCCACTTTTTGATAGTGTAAGCAACAGGTCGGTCTTTCAGTATAGTAATTGTTGCATGAAACTTTTGGCCCTATATAATCAATTTTATCTTTGAACCTTTGCTATCACAAGTGAAAATCCGTCCATCAACGATCTTTACTTCGAACCTATCATAGTCTTCAGTGTGGTGGGTTAATCGGTCAACAATCTCACTGTCCATAAAATTGTTAGTGCTACTAGTATTAATCAAAACTATAATAGGCTGATGCTCTAGAGTTTCGGCAACTTCCATTGTTTGCGGGTTAGGGTAATCGGCTAATGTATGTATTGTATGTACGGTAGGTTCAACGTCTTCATTAGAATTTATACCTTCATGATCGGAGTCCACATTCTTAGCTTTCGGCTCCTCTCCAATTGGTTCAATCATCAGAAGTTGCCCTTGTTTACATCGGTGCTCCATACTCCATTTTTCATCATAGTACAAACCCCTTGCTGATCTTTCCTTGCTAATTTTTTTCTCATGTAGATGTGCAAATGAGATCGCAGCTATCATAGTGCGGGGTTGACGAGCCTTAACTTCACACCGGATCTCCGGATTAAGCCCTTCAATAAATGTATTCAAAAGCTATCGTTCCGACCAAACTTTAGCTTGATTTGACAATCTTTCAAACCTATTCTGATATTCTAACACTGTAGAAGTTTGAAAAATTTTAGTGAGCTGACCATCAACATTCTCATATTCGGATGGGCCAAATCGAACAAGAAGCCCTCTTTTGAACTTCTCCCACGAAGGAACTCCGTAAACAGTTTCATACCAATCGTACCACTGGAGTGCATCTCCATCGAGCTGGATTGAGGCTATTTCCACCTTGGATTCTTCTGGAGTTCTGTGAAAATGGAAAAAATTTTCTGCCCTAGAGATCCAACTGGTCGGATCCTCATCTTTCCATCTCGGAAATTCCACCTTCATATGTAAGTAGTTTGTGTCACAATCTTGGAGCATTTTTCCTATATTTTTAGATCTGTGTAACGTAGAACTTGAGCCCCCATTTTGTTGAAATTTACTGAGGCTCTCCAGTAGGCTCATTTTGAAATCATTAAGTGTTTCTTGCAGTCGGTTCTTAATTCTGATTTCCAATGCTTCCATTTGTGTTTTTACCAAGTTATCAATGGCCATTGCGTAAGACTGCAAATCTGTAATCTCAACTCCTGTTTTTGGTGTCGGTCAAGGGCATCAACACTGTCGATGCGAAATTGTCGAGGAGGTGGACGCCAAGGGCAGTGCTGCGATCGCTACGTTGGAGGAAGAGTAGCTGCTCTGTTTCTATCGCTGCGTGGGGTGAGAGCGCCGGGGTTGGAAGGCGACTGCGTTGATGTGGTTGCAGCTGCTGCGACCCAAGGGGCGATCGCCGAGCAACGGGGTTGAGGCTGCGGTGATGGAAACCTGTGGTGATGGCAACCTGTGGTTGTGGCAGAATATGCTAAGCAATGGGGAGGCGGTATTGATGCGACCGAGGTTGAGAAGAGGAATCGGTGTTGCGTGCGCTGCTGGGGTTGAGGCAAGGCAGCATACTTGCTGTGGTTGCTGCGTTCGCTGTTGGAGGACGGCTGCTACAAAACGAGGGGAGCGACAACGGTTGTTACAATTGGTGTATGCGGCAACAAAGGGTGCCACTGTTTTTGTTGCTGCATGGTGGTTGTTGCGTACTTTGTTTTTGTTGCACCACCGAAGTAGTTGGCCGGAAGGATCATGAGTGGTTGAGGAGAAGGCTGCGGTGGTTGGCAGCAGCGGTGGTCGCTGGCTAGAGCGCAGCGTTGGCGGTGGAGAAGGAGGCAGCGAGGGTCGCGGCCGGGATCGACGGGGGCTGCAGCAACAGAGGAAGCTCTGTTTCTGGAGATGGGAAACAGGGTGCTCTATTTCTATCGCACCACATCCGGAGCCACTGGCGATGCTGGCAACGGCGGTGCGGCGGTGATCGTGTGGCTGAGAAGCAATGGCAGCGGTGGAGAAGGAGGAGTCGGCGGTGTCACGGTTGGGAACAAGGGCAACCGGTGAGTTGCCCTGTTTCTGGCACTACGGATGTAGAGCAAGGAGGATCGGCTACTAGGAGGCATGCGACGGTCATCGCACGGTGGCTGGCAGTGGTGGTGGCTCGGCAACGAAGGAGAGGGGTGGCGTTGAAGTGGCCGAGAAACAGCGGCGGCGGTAGAGGCAACCGGCGCCTGCGGCAGCAGAGGGACCGGCGGCTGCTCTGTTTCTATCGCACCACAGAAACAACGATGCCGACAGATCGCATGGCCGAAGCTGCAACCAAGGGAAGGCAGCGATGGCGGTGCGGCTAGGGCAGCGTCGCCAACGGTTGAAGCGGCGATGGGTAGTCCGCTAGCTGGGAAACGACGGCCGCGGCCCTTCTCGCTCGAGCGAGATGCGAGCAGCGAGGAGGCGAGGTGAGAAGGTTGCTGGCCGGGGCACAGCGGCAGCGGTGGGTGCTGGCCGGGGAGCAGCGACGGCGGTGGTCGCCGACCAAGAAGCAGCGCCGGCGGTGGAGGAGAAGGAAAGCAGGGGTGGTCGGCGCCGAGAAGCAAATGTTCCTTCTTGGTTGAGAAGGAATAGCGTGCGTGGCTACCGGCTTCGCCCTCACAATTTTATTTTTTTTTTTTGAGATGAAGAACTACAGCGAGAACGCCGAGGATCGCTGCTCTGATACCAAATGATAAGACCCTAAAGTCTTATCATTTATAGAGTTTCACCCAGAGTACTTGAACTCTAATAATAAATAAATATTAAATAAACCTCTACTTGACTCTAACTAAACCAAACCGACTCAATAAACAACTAGACTAAATAGACTCAATAAACATTATTCAAAAGCTCAGAAAAAGGGTCATAACACCTAGGTCTCATCATAACATTGCAGATCCACTGACAAAGCCATTGTCTCAGATTGTCTTTGAACTTTATAGGGGTCTGATGGGGATCAGACACATAGGTGATTGGCTTTAGGTCAAGTGGGAGATTGCTAGTCATAGGTGCCCAGCAAGCCAATCACGTGAATGATGGCACGTGTGACTTGCTACAGAATCTTTTTGCTTATTATATTTTTGGCATATATCACCTTATAACTATTGCATATATATATATATATATATATATATATATATATATATATATATATATATATATATATATATATATATATATATATATATATATATATATATATATATATATATATATATATATATATATATATATATATATATATATATATATATATATATATATATATATATATTGTGATGTCCTTGGATTTGTGCAATGGGAATCGGATCGTGATGAGATTACGAAAATGAGATTGATTCACCTTTAAACACATATCCTAAATAATCCTAGTCATAGGTTACTCGAGAGGGACATCATGATAACCGGACAGACTAGTGTGCTGTATACCCGTCCATATGATAGATGCAGTGGGTCTTATAGTTGCTTGTGTAGGGATACTAGGGATACAATACAGGTGCTCATTGGAGAATGAGTTCACTGATTGATCCGCTTACAGAATGCTGGATGGTTGATGATGCCTTATTGTCAGATAGCGATTCCGTAGTCCTAGTGGTATATCTGGTCCTTAGACTTGAGACACCAAGGATGTCCTGTATGAGTGCTCCACTCTTTGATACCAGACTTATAGGTTTAGCTGTCCCAGATCTAGTACAGTTGGTCATTGGGAGTGGTAGTCGACCTTATGAGGGCTATTGAGTGTCGATAGAGGATCATCCACTCTCGGCGTCATGAGAGGAATATCCCATGTGTTTTTGCTCAGACAAATCCCTGGCCAGGGTCATTCAGGTTGAGAGAGAAAGAGTTCTCTGGGAGAATCCGATTAGAGCGAGACTCGAGTAGAAACCGTATGGGTCTGACAGCACTATGCTCGATATATAGTCTTTGGGATATTAGATGAATGAGGGACTATAGGTACACGGTAACTGAGGATAGACAGGTCCAATGGATTGGATTCCCCTGTATCGTCTGGGGACTACGGCGTAGTGGCCTAGTACGTCCGTAGTCGATGAGTCAAGTGAATTATTACAAAGATAATAATTTACTGAGTTAGAAGGAGTTCTAACAGGTATGACTCACGGCCAGCTCGATATTGGGCCTAGAGGGTCACACACATATGGTAGGCATTGCGATGAGTAGAGGTTCGGATATGAGATATCCGACGGAGCTCTTGTCTTATTGGATATCCAATAAGCCCCTGAATTATTGGATCCTATGGATGAGATCCAATAAGAGCCCATGAGAGATTATTGGATAGAGATCCACTAATCTAAAAGGCTTGGGTTATTGGATGTAGATCCAATACCCACTAGGCGAGGATCCATTAGGGTGTGACAGGAGACCTCTATAAATAGGAGGGATTCAGAGCCTCACAAGGAAACAGGGATATACGATCTCCTTGGGTAACACAATCTATTCTATACGTAGTTTTTCAGTTTCGTGGATTTTGCGCACCAATCTTCGCACGACGACGAACATCTATTTGGGAATCGGGGATTTTATTTTCTTGTTCTTCCGCTACGCATATGATATCGCCCCCAAAGATTTTCCCAACATGTAGTGCCACCATCGATTCCTATTTTCCACTGTAACCTCAACTCCAGCAATGCCACCACAGCCACCCTCCAACACCACACGCAGCAAGCTCTTGTGCGGCCGCTTCAACCTCGGCAATGCACGCACCGACTCCTCTTCTCAACCTCAGCCACTTCAACGGCACTGTCATGTCCTCAACCGCACGCGATCCCTTGGCGTCACTAGTGCCTTCTTCCGTAGTGTGGTAGAGACAAAGCAACGCTGCCTTGGCATCACCAACGCCTCCTTCCGTAGTGTGGTAGAGACAAAATAACGTTGCCTTCCATCCACGTCGTCGCAACCACTATAGCGGCAAGCCCTTGGCGACGCTGCCCCCAGCCACACCACCATTGCTGCCTCCTAGCCCTCAACAGCAGTGATCCCTCCACATAGCGACCACAGCAAGCATCGTTGCCTCCCATGCAGCGAACGTAGCTACATCCCTGCATCCTCACAACAACCCTTCATTCTAATAGTGCTACCACCGATTGCTTCACAACAGCAGCACCGAGTAGGGCAGTGATTGATGCCCTTGACCGACATCAAAAATAGGAGATGAGATTACAGATTTGCAATCGTACGTAATGGCTACCGATAACTCAGTGAAAGCACAAATGGAAGCGTTGGAAACCAGAATTGAGAATCAACTAATGGAAGAGTTGGAAACCAGAATTGAGAATCGACTACAAGAAACCCTTCATGATTTCAAAAAAAGCTTGTTGGAGCACTTTAGCAGGTTTCAACAAGATGGGAGCTCAAGTTCTATGTTGCATAGTTCTGGAAATATAGGAAAAGGGCCCCAAGACTATGACACAAACTACTCACACATGAAGGTGAAATTTTTGAGATGGGAAGATGGGGATCCGACTACTTGGATCTCTAGGGTGGAAATTTTTTTTCGTTTTCACAAAACCCTAAAAGAATCCAAGGTAGAAGTGGCCTCAATCTAGTTCGACGGAGATGCATTCCAGTGGTACGATTGGTATGAAACTTTCCACAGAGTTCCTTCGTGGGAGCAGTTCAAAAGAGGACTTCTTGTTCGCTTCGGCCCATCAGAATATGAGAATGTTGATGGACAGCTTGTGAAAATTCATCAGACTTCTATAGTGTTCGGAATATTAGAGCAGGTTTAAAAGATTATCAAATCAAGTTAGAGATTGGTCGGAATGATAACTTTTGGGTATATTTATTGAAGGGCTTAATCTAGAGATTCGGTGTGAAGTTAAGGCTCGTCAACCCCGCACCATGATAGCTATGATTTTATTTGCATACCTACATGAGGAAAAAATTAGCTTGGAATACCATCGAAAAAGAGGTGTCAATAAACAGGTGATCAGCAAGCCACCCGCCTCATCTATTCCCAACCAAGGGCAACTTCTGATGATTGAGCCAATTGGAAAGGAACCAAAAGTAGAAGAGTTGGACTCCGATCATGAAGGTGTGGGAACTGATGAAGGCTGGCTACACTAACACACAAACTATAAAAATTGGAGAAACTTTGAAGCATCAGCCTGTCACTGTTTTGATTGATACGGGTAGCACTAATAATTTTATGGACAGGAAAGTTACAGGCCAATTAGCCAACCACATTGAAGGTCATGACAGATTCGAAGTAAAGATCGCTGAAGGACGGATTTTAACTTATGATAGCAAATGTTCAAAGATAAAATTGATTATACAGGGCTAGGAGTTTCTTGCAACGATTACTACACTAAAAAATCGACCTATTGCGTACAATATCAAAAAGTAAAGACCATACTTAATCAACGGATTGTGATGCGTTCCAGATAGCCTATGACTGAAGTGCTGAAAGAGAAGCTCCCCGAGTTTGATGCTGCTCGGCCTTAAGGACAAGGCTGATTTAAAGAGGGAGAAATTGTTAAGACCCTTTTTCTAAGCTTTTGAATAATATTTATTATGTTTGTTTAGTCCAGTTGTTTATTGAGTCTATTTGGTTTAATCAAAGTCAGGCAGAGATTTATTTAATATTTATTTATTATTAAGAGTCCAAGTCCTGGTGGATCCTAGGTGGAACTCTATAAATAGTGATGTAACCCTTGCTTTTAATCAATCAATCACTGAAATATTATTATGAAGTCTTATGACAAACCCTAGGAGGTCGGTCCCCTCGAAGCGATCAAGGAGGTCGATCCCCTCGAAGTGATCAAGGAGGCTGATCCCCTCGAAGCGATCATTATCATTCCATTTTCTCCCTTTTCTTTTACGATAAGATTTTAGGGTCTTATCATTTGGTATCAGAGTAGATTACGATAAGACTTTAGGGTCTTATTAGATGGAGTTAGAACACTTCTCCTCTTCGCCCTTTTTTTTTTTTTTCTTTTTCCTCCTTTCTTCTTTCTTCCTCCATAGTCGCAGCTTGTGTGGAACATAGTGGGGTATAGTCATCTGCTTTCCCCTCTCCCCCTCCTCTTCTTCTGCTCCTTCTTTCTCTCCCACAACTGCATTTGCATACCCCTTCCTCTCCTTCTCTTCTTCCTTCCTCTTCTTCTTACCCTAGCCACAGCCTCTTCTTCTTCTCCTTCTTCTCTTATAGCCACAACCCTAGCCGCAGGCCTCTTCCACTTTTTCCTTCCTCCCTCCCCTTCTCTTCTTGCTTCCTCTTCTTCTTTCCCACAGCCACAACCATAGCCTCTTCTTCTTTCCCCCAACCACAACCCCAACTACAACCTCTTCTTCTTCTCTCCCGATCACAGCCCTAGACATAGGACTCTTCTTCCCTCTCCTTCCTTCCTCCCCTTCTCTTCTTCCTTCCTCTTCTTCTTTCCCTAACCGCAATCGCAGCCACAGCCACAACCTCTTCTTCTTCGTCTTCTCTTCTTCCTCTCATTTCCTTCTTCCTCTTCTCTTCTTACTCTCATTTCCTTCTCCTCCCCAAAGGCACCTCCTTTGTTTCCTCATGCAGGAAATAGAGGTGCGTGGGAGGTGGTGGGATAAATATCATCACTTTTTTTATAACTTTAATAGTTTAATCTTTAAAATTTTTATATTTATAAATAGGTCCTTGAATTTTACAAATAGGTCCTCATAAATAATTCAAAATAGTTTCTTACATAAATTTCAGAAATGAAAGATATTACAAGCATTCTATGAGCAGATCAATAAGTAAACTCATTCTTCTATGAGCACTTGCATTGTATCTCTAATGTCCCCACACGAGTAACTATGAGATCAACTGCCTCCATCATATGGATAGGTATATAGCACATCGGTCTGTCCGACTATCTCAATATCCCTCTCGAGTAACCAATGACCAGGAATATTTAGGGTTGTGTTTATAGGCGAATTGGCCTCATTATCATGATCTTATTATGATCCAATTCTCATTGCACAAATCCAAGGACATATAATATATACAACATGTAACATAAAGTGAGAAAATACTAATAATGATAATAATAAGTAAAAAGACTATATAGTGTATCACATGATTGAGATAAGACAATCTCAATCATGTGATTTTTAAGAATCTCAATCATGGGTCACATGATTGGCATATACATTCAAGATTGCCTTATCTCACCATAAAGTGAGAAAATCATGATTTTTAAGAATTTTGTGATTCAAATGGGTATGACCATAATTTCTCTACTCTAAGAAATCCATAATAAAATGGAGTTGTTGAAAAAAAAAAAAGGAGTTTTCAAGAGATGGCAAGAACCATGCTTAATGAACATAGCCTACCTAAATATTTTTGGATCGAAGCCGTTAACACGGTATGCTATATCATGAACAGGATTCTCATAAGACAACTACTATCTAAAACTCCTTATGAATTATAAAACAATAAATGACCCAATATTTTATATTTTAAAGTTTTGGGTTATAAATATTTTATTTTAAATGAAAATGATGCTTTTGGAAAATTTGATATAAAATTCAATGAAGGCATTTTTCTTAGATATTCTTCTGTTTCTAAAGCTTATCGAGTTTTGAATAAGATAGTTTTAGTTACTGAGGAATCTTTCCATATTAATGATGATTTTTCCATATTAATGAGTCTCCCAAGTTTAAGAAAAATGATTTTAATGATGATTTTGAATTTGAATGAGAATTCTCCTCTCCAAAGCAACTTGAATACATCTACTTCCAAAGAATCCTTATTCAAGGATTAGAAGTATGTAGATATACATCCTAAGGAGCTAATAATTAGAGATACATTAAAATGTGTTCAAACTCATTCTTCGTTTAAAATTTTTTGTGCAAATGTTGATTTTTTATCTCAAATTGAACATAAATGCATTGACGATACTCTCAAAGATTATTCATGGGTTTTTGCAATGCATAAAGAATTAAATTAATTTGAAAGAAATAAAGTTTGGATGCTTATTCCTAGACCTAGTGATCATCTTGTGATTAGCACTAAATAGGTCTTTAGGAATAAGCAAGATGAACAAAGTATCATAGTTCAAAATAAGGCTAGATTAGTGACCAAATGTTTCAACCAAGAAAAAGGTATAGACTATGAAGAAACCTTCATTCCTGTAGCAAGACTTGAAGCCATAAGGATACTCCTTGCCTATGCATATTTTAAAAATTTTAAGTTATTTCAAATGGATGTCAAAAGTGTTTTTATTAATAGTTTTATTTCCAAAGAAGTTTATGTTAAGCAACCACCCGAATTTGAAAATATTTTTTTTCTCAACCATATTTATAAGTTATCTAAGGCTCACTATGGGTTAAAGCAAGCCCTTGGGGCTTAGTAATAAGAGGCTTAATTCTTTTATTATTCAAAATAATTTTTCAAAAGACAAGATCGATACTATATTATTTATTAAATATTTTAAAAATAATTTTTTTATTATTCAAATTTATGTTGATGATATTATTTTTGGTTCTATAAATGAATCTTTATATGAATCATTTACCAAAAGTATGAGCCAAGAATTTGAAATGAGTTTAATGGATGAATTGATATTTTTCTTAGGATTACAAATTAAGCAATTAAGTGATGAAACTTTTATTAGTTAAACTAAGTATACTTTGGATCTATTAAAATGATTTCACTTGGATAGTGCTAAGGTCATTAACTCGGTGATGAGCATTTCTACCAAATTAGATATAGACAATGAAGGAGAATGCTTTGATCAAAAGACTTATAGAAGTATGATAGGTAGCTTACTATATCTTACTGTAACTAGACATGATATAATGTTTATGTTGAATCTCAGATTATGATGATGAAATCAATTGGTAAATTATTTGATATAATTTATATGTTGAGATAAGTGTGCAGGATTAACTACGATAACGATAAGGCATAAAGCATATGTTAGGCTGGAGTCAAAGATCAGACGATATATCGAAGATTCAGACGATGTGCCGGAAGTTTGCCGGAAGCTCGACGAGAGTTTGTCGGGAGCTCACCGAGAGTTCGTCGGGAGTTTGCCGGAAGTTCGCCGGAAGTTCTCGAGAGAACAATTGACATACTAGACAGAGATTGCTTAGTTAAATGTCTTAATTATTGTAGTTAGACCATAAGTTGAGTTAGGAGGTAATCCCACTAACTCAGTTAGGGGCCAATTGGGCCCTTAAAAGGGCTGAATTGAGTCAGTTGAACAGCCTATTTAGCACCTGAAGTCACGGCCAACGGTGGCACTACTTGGGACTCAGTCTCCCAACACCACCTAGACTGGATGGTGATACCGTCGGTAGTTAATAATGCCAAGCGATAGTATCGCCTGTTGAATCTTGGATTTTGATGATGAAACCAATTGATAGTGTTTATTATTTGATTTGCATTTTGAGAGACGCAAGAAGCTTCGATTAGGGAGAGACAATTAAAAGTAGGAAGAATCATGTTGGGCCAGAGTTAACATGTTAGAAGATTGGACGTCGAGCCAGAGGACCAGTCGACATATCGGTAGAAGGCTTTGGGCCATGGGTTCAAGCATCAGGCCAAGAAGAGTGGAAATTACGCTAAGAAAATCAGAGTTGCGGAGGTCAACTGTTAGGACCCTTTTTCTGAGCTTTTGAATAATGTTTATTGAGTCTGTTTAGTCTAGTTGTTTATTGAGTCGATTTGGTTCAGTTAGAGTCAAGTAGAGGCCGATCCCCTCGAAGTGATCATTATCATCCCTTTTCTCATCTTTCTTCCACGATAAGACTTTAGGATCTTACCATTTGGTATCAGAGCCTACGATAAGACTTTAGGGTCTTATCATTTGGTATCAGAGCCTACGATAAGACTTTACTGTCTTATCATTTGGTATCAAAGCAACGATCCAACCTTGTTTCCCTTCTTCCACGCCACTACTACAAGGCAACTCTTTCTTCACCGTTGTCGGTGTTTCCCCGGCCAGCGACCTTCGACCATCGCTCGACCTTCTCGCTGCCCCATCTCGTTCAAAAAAAAAAAAAAAGGAAAGAAAAAAGAAAAGAAAAACACGAGAGGAAGAAGAAGCCGCAGCCACCCCTGCGTCCCCTGCTTCCGGCCAGCCCACCCGCCGCTGCTGCTCTCCGGCCAGCGCCCACCATCGCCCCACTTCCCGGCCGGCGTCCACCGCCGCCGCTGTTCCCTGGCCAGGAGACGACGCTGCCAACGTCCATCCCAGCCCTACTACCGCCGCCCGCCTCCCCTTGCGTCGCAGCGCAGCCGCTCGACCTCTCCTCCTCGGCGATCGTTGGTGACGCTGCTCCCAGCCGCGCCACCACCGCTGCCTCTCCACCGCCTTCCCTTGGGTCGCAGCCGCAACGGCCGATTGTCGCCCTCCTCGCGGCGACCGAAACAGGGCAACTCACGGATTGCCCTTGTTCCCAGCCGCATCGCCTCCGCTCGATCACCTGGCCAGCGACCTCTTCTCCTCGCGTTTCCATCTCGCTCGAGCGAGAAGGACCGCCGGCACCACAGCCGCAACCGCCGGTTGCCGCAGCCCCTCCTTGCAGCGGTTGCAGAAACAGAGTTCCTCTGTTGCCGCAGCCCCTCGTCGATCGCAGCCGCGCCTCCTCCAGCACTCCTCTTCCCCTCAAGCGCCATCGTCGCCCAGCCGACCCACCACCACTGCCAGCCATCGTGCGACGACCGCCGCACGCCTCCCAGCAGCCGATCCTCCTTGCTCTGCATCTTTTGTAACCGAAACAGGGCTATCACGGCAACTCACATCTGCTGCCCTTGTTTCCAGCCGCCGACGTCGCCTTCCAGCCGCTGCTCCCCCGTGCGACGACCGCCGCTCGCCTCCCAGCCGCTGCTCCCGCTCGCTTCCCAGCCGCTGCTTCCCCTTGCTCTGCATTGGTGGTGACCGAAACAGGGCAGTTACCACCGTCGCAGTCGCGGGTCCCCTTGCTGCCGCAGTCGTGGATCCCCTTGCTGCTGCGAACGCCGGTTGCCACCACCGTCGCCACTGCTGCCCAGCCAGCGACGACGCCGCTCGCCGCCCAGCCTGCCACGACCCTCGCTGCCTCCTTCTCCACCGCCGCCGGCCAGCAACGACTGCTGCTGCTAGCCACCGCAGCCTTCACCTCAACCCCTTCGATCTGCACCGTTGCTGCAGCCCACCTTGCTCTGCATCGTAGCCGCAGCCTCAACCCCGGCCGCTTCAACGCCACCTCCCTCTTGTTCTGCCTCCGCTGCTGCAGTTGTCGGTTGCCATCATCGCAGCGTCAACACGGTTGCTCGGCGATTGCTTCCTTGGGTCACAACAGTCGCAACCGTCGTCTTTCAGCCTTGGTGCTCTCATCTCACGCAGTGACATAAACACAGGGTAGCTACTCTTCCTCTAACGCAGCGACCGCAGCACTGCCTTGGCGTCCACCTCCTCGGCAACTTCGCATCGATAGTGTTGATGCCCTTGACCCAACACCAAAAACAGGAGTTGAGATTACAGATTTGCAGTCTTACGCAATGGCCATTGATAACTCGGTGAAAGCACAAATGGAAGCATTGGAAATCAGAATTGAGAATCGATTGCAAGAAACACTTAATGATTTCAAAAAGAGCCTAATGGAGAGCCTCAGCAAATTTCAACAAAATGGGGGCTCAAGTTCTACGTTGCACAGATCTGAAGATACAGGAAAAGGGCCCCAAGATTATGACACAAATTACTCACACATGAAGATGGAATTTCCGAGATGGAAAGATGGAGATCCGACCAATTGGATCTCTAAGGCAGAAAATATTTTTCGTTTTCACAGAACCCCAGAAGAATCCAAGGTAGAAGTGGCCTCAATCCAACTCGAGGGAGATGCACTCCAGTGGTACGATTGGTATGAAACTTTTCACGGAGTTCCTTCGTGGGAGCAATTCAAAAGAGGGCTTCTTGTTCGCTTTGGCCCATCCGAATATGAGAATGTTGATTGCCAGCTCGCCAAAATTCATCAAACTTCTACAGTGTTAGAATATCATAGTAAGTTTGAAAGATTATCAAATCAAGCTAGAGATTGGTCGAACCGACAACTTCTGGATACATTTATTGAAGGGCTTATTCCAGAGATCCGGTGTGAAGTTAAGGCTCGTCAACCCCGTACTATGATAGCTGCGATCTCATTTGCAAATCTACATGAGAAAAAAATTAGCAAGGAAAGATCAGCAAGGGGTTTGTATTATGATGAAAAATGGAGTATGGAGCACCGATGTAAACAAGGGCAACATCTGATGATTGAACCAATTGGAGAGGAACCGAAAGCTAAGAATGTGGACCCCGATCATGAAGGTATAAATTCTAATGAAGATGTTGGACCTACCATATATACAATGCATGCATTAGCCGACTACTCTAACCCGCAAACTATGGAAGTTGGCGAAACTCTGGAACATCAACATGTTATAGTTTTGATTGATACTGGTAGCACTAACAATTTTATGGACAGTGAGACTGTTGACCGATTGGCCCACCACATTGAAGACTATGACAGATTCGAAGTAAAGATCGTTGATGGACGGATTTTCACGTGTGATAGCAAAGGTTCAAAAATAAAATTGATTATACAGGGCCAGAAGTTTCATGCAACGATTGCTACATTGAAAGACCGACTTGTTGCTTACACTATTAAAAAGTGGAGATCATACTTGATCAACGGGTTGTGATGCGTTACAGATAGCCTATGACTGAAGTGCTAAAAGATAAGCTCCCCGAGATTGATGCTGCTCAGCCTTGAGGACAAGGCTGATTTGAAGAGGGAGGAACTGTTAGGACCCTTTTTCTGAGCTTTTGAATAATGTTTATTGAGTCTGTTTAGTCCAGTTGTTTATTGAGTCGGTTTGGTTCAGTTAGAGTCAAGTAGAGGTTTATTTAATATTTATTTATTATTAGAGTTCAAGTCCTGATGGACTTTGGGTGGAGCTCTATAAATAGGGATGTAACTGCTTCTTTTCAGTAATCTATGAAAAATACTATTGTCTTTGGACAAACCCTAGGAGGTCGATCCCCTCGAAGTGATCAAGGAGGGCCGATCCCCTCGAAGTGATCAAGGAGGGCCGATCCCCTCGAAGCGATCAAGGAGGGCCGATCCCCTCGAAGCGATCAAGGAGGCCGATCCCCTCGAAGTGATCATTATCATCCCTTTTCTCATCTTTCTTCCACGATAAGACTTTAGGATCTTACCATTTGGTATCAGAGCCTACGATAAGACTTTAGGGTCTTATCATTTGGTATCAGAGCCTATGATAAGACTTTAGGGTCTTATCATCAACTAACCGATTGGGCAATAGGCCGTAAGAGAGGATGATGCGTCAAAGAATCGGACGAAGCGTCAATGAACCAATGACATGCCAGACAATATTTGATTCAAGCTTTGTAATAGTTGTCTAGATTGAAGTAGGTTTTAAGTATGCAGGATTAACTACGATAGCGATCAAGACATAAAGCAAAATGAAGTCCCGGAGTCAAAAATGAGGTTTCGTTAGGAGTTCGAGAGTTCGTTAGAAGTCCGGAAGTTCTATCAGAATTGATCGAGAAGTCTAGGAGCTTGCCAAAGAAGCACATCGAAACTTGCTAAGTAGATCATCGTGAAGTCAAGGAGCTTGTCGGGAGTCTGCTAGAACATTGCTGAGAGATCGTTGGAAGTTCGCTGGAAGATCACCGGAAGCTCGCCGGAAGAAACCTAGACTTACCAGACTTATTTAGCTTAGTGTATGTCTTAAAATTCAAAGTTAGCACATAATTGGATTGGAATTGGGCCAACTCAATTAGGCACCAATTGGGCCCAAGTTTGGGTTGTGTTGGGCCAAGTGAAAAGGCCCAAACAATGACCCAATAGGTGGAACACTGTGTCAAGCAGTGATATTGCCCAAATACAGTCTCCAAGAAACTGTCAAGCGGTGGTACCATCAGACTAGGTGGTGGTACCATCTAGTGTCAGTGCTGCAAGCGGTGGTACCGCCAAGCACAAGCGGTGGTACCGCCAAGCACAGGCGGTGGTACCACCAGGACCCAGGAAACCCGGGGTGAGACCTTTTTAAGCTCTAATTTTGAATCCACTTGAGTCCTATAAATATCCCTCTCATCCCTAGTTAAAAAACACAAGAATTGAGAGCAAAAAAGTAAAAAAACACTTTTGTAATCTTGTGAGAACTCCTCTCAAGCTCTAAGTGTTTGTGTGGTTTAAGAGAGAAGTAAGTGGGGGTG
The DNA here is from genome assembly GCF_036884655.1 of Musa acuminata AAA Group. NCBI lineage: Eukaryota > Viridiplantae > Streptophyta > Magnoliopsida > Zingiberales > Musaceae > Musa > Musa acuminata. The sequence continues at coordinate 1,030,520 of NW_027021351.1, read as the reverse complement.
TAAAGGTTCTCTCCTGAACCTATCAAAAGGAGAATCTATTGATTCTCAGATTTTGATGATGAAATCAATTGATAGTATTTATAATTTGATCTGCATTTTGAGTGATGTAGGAAGCTTTGATTAAGAAGAGACAATTAAAGCACAAAGAATCATGTTGGGCCTGAGTGGAACATGTCAGAAATTGGACGTCGAGTCGGAGAATTGGTCGACGTACCGACAGAAGGTTTCAGACCATGGATTTGGGCATCGAGCCAAGAAGAGTGGAAATTGTGCAAAGGAAATCGGAGTTGCGGAGGTCAACTGACCGATTGGGAAATAGGCCACAAGAGAGGACGATGCGCCGAAGAATAAAATGAAGCATCGATGAACCAATGACATACCGGACAACATGATTCAAGCTTTATAATAATTATCTAGATTAAATTAGGTTTTATTTATGCAGGATTAACTATAATAGTAATCAAGATATAAAGCAAAGTGAAGTCTCGGAGTCAAGAACGAGACTTCGTTGGGAGTTCGAGAGTTCGTCGGAAGTTCGGACGTTCATCGGAAGTTCTGCTAAAACTAACCGAGAAGTCTAAGAGCTTGCCAAAGAAGCTCATCGAAACTTACCAAGAAGATCATCATGAAGTCTAGGAGCTTGTCAGGAGTCTACTAGAACATTGTCGAGATATCGTCGGAAGTTCGCTAGAAGATCGTCGGAAGAAACCTAGACTAACCGGACCAGATTTGCTTAGTGTATGCCTTAAATTTCGTAGTTAGCACATAATTGGGATTGTAATTGGGCCAACCCAATTAGGGGCCAGTTGGGCCCATGTATGGACTGTGTTGGGCTAAGTGAAAGGCCCAAACAATGACCCAACAAGTGGCACCGTCGTGGCACAGTCTCCGAGATTGTGTCAGGCGGTGGTACCACCAGACTATGCGATGGTACCACCCAGTGTCAGTGTCAGGCAATTGTACTGCACCACCGCCCAGACATAGTCTCCCAGGCAATGGTACTGCCAAGTGTTAGTGCTGCAAGCGATGGTACCGCTAAGACCTAGGAAACTCGAGATGAGACACTTTTAAGCTCCAAGTTTAAATCCATTGGAAGCCTATAAATACTCCTCTCATCCTTGGTTAAACTTACATGTAACTGAGAATAAAAATAAGGAAAAATTCTGTTATAATCTTGAGAGTTCTCCTCCTTTAGTCTAAAGTGTGATTTCTGTTTAGAGAGGAGGTAGTGGGGGTGTAAAGGTTCTCTTCTGAGCCTGCAAAATGAGAATAGAGTTGTAAAGAGGTGGTTGGTCTTCGTCTATTGAAGGAAGACCGATAGTGGATGCCAATGGCCTCGACAGAAGAGGAATCGGTGAAGTAGATGTAGGTCACAACGACCGAACCACTATAAAAATCTGGTTTGCATTTCTTTTGAGCAATTTACTTTAACTACAAATTACCTTCTTATTGCTTTCACTATGCTCCCTTATGCTTCCAAGTTAATATCTTTTGAGATCGATTTTTAACATATGAAAGATTTTCAAAACCGACGTAATTTTATCCGCTGCACTAATTCCCCCCCCCCCCCCCCCTCTTAGTGTTGACTTATTCCTAACAGAATCAAGTGTAAAAGGATATTTGATCTTTGCCCATTGAAAGAAAATCGGTAGTGGAAGCTGGTGGCCTCGAGTGAAGAGGAATCGGGAGTGAATATAAGTTACGACGACCAAACCACTATAAATCAGTGTACATTTCTATTATTGTATTTTACTTACTTTGCAATTGCTTCACCTCCTCCTTACTTTGCTTTCACTACACTTATGAACAAGCATTCAATTTCAAGTTATATTTTGATATTAGTTTTTATCATACGAAAAAATTTCAAATTGATATTTTTATTCGCTGCACTAATTCACCCCCCCCCCCCCCCCCCCCCCCCTCTTAGTACCGACTCGATCCTAATAGTTGGTATCAGAGCCATGTTTTTCTCATTTGGTTTAACACCCAAGAGAAATGGCTCTTTTCAGCTTTCAAGAGGGCTTTTCTATCGTTCGTCCTCTTATGTTCAATGGGACGAGCTACACTTATTGAAAAACTCGGATGAGAATTTTCTTGCTTTCCTTACCCTTGATTTATGAAATATTATTAAAAATGGATTTGAAAGGTCTTCTCTTCCCATGAACGATTGGAATGAGTTGGAGAAGAAGACTTTCTCTTTAAATACCAAAACTATGAATGTCTTGTTTTATGCTTTAGATAAAAATGAGTTCAATCGTGTCTATTTGTGAAACGACTTTTGATACTTGGCACACACTCGAAATCACACACGAAGGCACAAGTAGGGGAAAAGTTTCTAAAGTTAATCTTTTGATGCATGATTTTGAGTTATTTCATATGAAGCCAAGCGAAACTATTGTTGACATGTACACCCGTTTTACGGATGTCGTCAATAGTTTAAAAGCTCTTGCCAAATATTTTTTGAATTTTAAACTTGTTAACAAAATATTAAGATCTCTTCTAAAATGTTGGGATCCTAAAATCACAACAATACAAGAATCAACGAACTTAAACCATCTTCCCATTGAAGAACTGATTGGGTCCTTGATGACCTATGAAATGACTTATGTTGAACATGATGAACATGAGAACCACCTTCCAAAGAGCAGGAAGGATTTGACACTTCGAACAATAGAATACCACTTGAGTGATGACTCAAGTGATGATGATGATGACTTTGAACTCCTTACAATAAAGCTTAAAAAATTCTTAAAACAAGAACAAAGAATAAAAATGAACTTAAAAAGAAGTTGTCAAAGAAGAAGAGTGTATTCAAGGCGACTTGGGATGAAACGAGTGCATCTGAAGATGAGGAGCAAACCGATGAAGACAAAGTGACGAACTTTGCTTTGGTGACTCTCGACAATGAGGTAAACAACTCAAACGAAACACCTTTAGTTTATTTTGAAATTACTTAATACTTTTCATGAGTTATTTTTAAATTAGTTAGTAAAAAAATATAAAAAAATTATTAGGATCATGCTAGTAATTTTGAAAATGATAATAACAATTGCATGTTTTATGAAAATACAACAAAATGTTAGATTTAAATCTAATGATTAATCCTATATATTTTTTAAGAAAAAATAATGTGTATCTAAATTGATGATTTTCGATTTTGATTAAAAATACTTTATGATTAATGAAATCATGCTTGATGATTTAATGATTTAATTATGCATGATGATTTGAAATCATGCTTAATGAGTTTATATTTTGAAATTATGCATATTGATCTTTGTGATGTATGGCTTATTGATCTTGTTATGATGAACTTTGCTTTTAAACGATGATGCATATTTTTGTCTGGCATTAAAGATAAAGTCATGCTTGTATGAAATCAAATCATTTAAATTGAAACAACTAAAAAGAGGAAATTACTTTTCTTTAAAAAAAATATTTCTCTATCTTATCGATTTTTCACTAAGAAATTGATAAAGTTATTTATGCCATTTTGAATCTCTTGAAAGTAATGCCATTTTGAATATCTTGATGATGTGATGATTTGAATTTGAATGGGTTTTATCCAAATCATTATCTTGATTCTTGGAATTGCTTGAAATTTTTTTTTTTAATCAAGATATCTTCTTTGTACTCCTACAATTTTTTCTTAGTATTTTATTTAAAGAGAAAATTTACTATATGAATTATGTCTTTTGGTATTCACATGATCTTATCTTTCATGATATGATTTTTTTTATAATTCCTTGAATTTATGAAATATATCTCATCACTTAATTTTTCTTGATATATTTCATGTGATGATTTGAAAAATGATGTAATGGGAAATGTTTTGCACATTAAGGGAGATAGTTTTGCTAGCTTGGATAAATTGGTGTAAAACTTGATATGCTTTCAAACACTTGCATTGTTGAATGATTCTCCTTTTTGCCTATAACAAAGGGGGAGAAAATAAATTATGAGTGTTTGGTATCAACAATCATTAAGTGATAAATGCTTAAAATAAATTAGTTTAATGTTTGGTATCATGAATGATTTAGTATCATGCCCAACGTGATAATGATGATGACTTGGCATTTCTTACAAGAACACTTTATGGGTTAAGATTTATTTTCTTTATCCAAATCATGATCTTGATTTCTCTATATTTGATACATGAGATTTTTCTATGAATTAAAATCTTAATTTTGAACTCCCATGTTTCTTTTTGTTATTTACTAAAAGGGAAAAGAATTACAACATTGTATTCTTCCCTTCTATTTGACAATGATATAGAAGGAGCAAATCTTGCTAGCTTGCTATCTTGCATTCTTTTTCAAAAACTTGCTAACCTTCATACTTTAAAGAGAAGTAACAATTGCCAAATTACTAGCTTGCATGTTATAAAATAATGTAAAATTTTGCTAGATTGCGCTTTGCAAAGGAAGCAAAAATTACACTTCTCAAAAGAGAAAAACATGCTATCTTGCACATTTAATGGGAGTTTGCTAGCTTGCTAGCTAGCTTGCATACTTTAAGAAGAAACAAAAAGTTGCTAGTTTACATATCAAAAAGAGATGCAAAAAACTTGCTATCTTGCATATATCAAAAGGTGTAAAAATTTTGCAAAAAAACTTGCTAGCTTGCATAATGATAAATGCACTGATTTGAAATTATATCTAAAAAACTTGCTAGATGCACTTCTCCTTTTTATTGATGACAAAGGGGGAGAAGATGTGATGATAAGTTGAATCATGCATGGTAGGATGTAATATACTTTGATATTTTGATACCATGATGATACTTATGATAATGATTATGCATATGATGCATGCAATACTTATGATTTTATTATGATGATGTATATGATGTATTGCATATGATATGAATCATGATTGCTTTGACTTGAATTCAATTTGAATTCAAGGTTCTATCAATATGGCATATTAATAGAGGGAGTTAAGGTTAACTCCATCGTCAATTTGTTGTCATCATAAAAAAGGGGGAGATTGTTGAATCTCATATTTTGATGATGAAACCAATTGATAGTGTTTATGATTTAATCTGCATTTTGAGTTATGTAGGAAGCTTCGATCAGGGAGAGACCATTAAAAGCAGGAAGAATCATGTTGGGCCGAAGTGGAACATGTCAAAAGATTAGATGTTGAGCTAGAGGATTGGTCAACGTATTGGCAGAAGGCTTCGGGACATGGGTTCGGGCATCGGGCCAAGAAGAGCAAAAATTATGCCAAGGAAATCGGAGTTACGGAGGTCAACTAACCGATTGGGCAATAGGCCGCAAGAGAGGGCGATGCGCCGAAGAATCGAATGAAGCATTGATGAACCAATGAAATGTCGGACAACATTTGATTCAAGCATTGTAATAATTGTCTAGATCAAAGTAGGTTTTAAGTGTGCATGATTAATTACGATAGTGATCAAGGCATAAAGCAAAATGAAGTCCTGGGTCAAGAACTAGATTTCGTTGGGAGTTCGAGAGTTCGTCGAAAGTCCGGAAGTTCATCGGAAGTTCTACCGAAATTTACCAAGAAGTCAGGAGCTTGCCAAAGAAGCTCATCAGAACTTGCCAAGAAGATCATCGTGAAGTCCAGGAGCTTGCCGAGAGTCCACTGGAACATTGCCGAGAGATCGTCGGAAGTTCGCCGGAAGCTCGTTGGAAGAAACCTAGACTTACCAGACTTATTTAGCTTAGTGTATGCCTTAAAATTTATAGTTAGCAAATAATTAGATTGGAATTAGGCCATCTCAATTAGGGGCCAATTGGGCCCAAGTTTGGGCTGTGTTGGGCCAAGTGAAAAGGCCCAAACAATGACCCTGAAATCGTCGTGGCATAATCTCCGAGACTGTGTCAGGCAGTGGTACTGCCCAGACACAGTTTCCAAGAGATTATCAGGCAATAGTACCTCTAGACTGGGTGGTGGTACCGTCCAGTGTTAGTGCTGCAGGCGGTGGTACTGCCCAGCACAAGCGGTGGTATTGCCAAGACCCGGGAAACCTGGGATGAGACCTTTTTAGGATCCAAGTTTGAATCCACTTGAGGCCTATAAATGCCCCTCTCATCCCTAGTTAATAAACACAAGAATTATGAGCAAAAAAATAGAAAAATTATGTTGTAATCTTGTGAGAACTCCTCTCAAGCTCTAAGTATTTGTGTGGTTTAAGAGATAAGTAAATGGAGGTGTAAAGCTCTTCTGAACCTGTAAAAAGGAAAATCGAGTGTAAAGGGTAGTTGATTTTCGCCCATTGAAAGAAGATCGGTAGTGGAAGCCGGTGGCCTCGAGTGAAGAGGAATCGGGGGTGGATGTAGGTCACAATGACTGAACTACTATAAATCGGTGTGCATTTTTATTATTGTCTTTTACTTACTTTGCAATTGTGTCACCTCATCCTTACTTTGCTTTCACTACGCTAATGAACAAGCATTCAATTTTAAGTTATCTTCCGAGACCAGTTTTTATCGTACGAAAAAATTTCAAATTGACGTTTTTATCCACTGCACTAATTCGCTCCCCCCCCCTAGTGCTGACTCGATCCTAACACTGCCCAATCAGGCGGTCGTACCACCCAGACTGAGTAGTGGTACCACCCAGTATTAGTCTGCAAACATTAGTACTGCCCAATAATGGCGGTGGTACTGCCAGTACCTTGAAAACTCGGGATGTGACACTTTTTGACTCCAATTTTTAAAGCCATTGGGGCCTATAAATACCCCACCCATTTTTGCATGAAATGATATGAAAGTGTGAACAATATCTTGAAGTCTTGGGGTGTTAAGTGTTGTAAAAGTACTAAGAGTCCTCCTCCTCCCTTTCTAAGTCTTGTGATCATCCAAGAGAGGTGTAAGGCTTGTAAGGGTTGTCTCCTAAACCCGTGAAAAGAAGAAAGTATTGTAGAGAGGGTGGTTGGTCTTTGCCCATTGAAGGAAGACTATTAGTGGACATCGATGACCTCGACAGAAGGGGACTCGGAAGTGGATATAGGTCACAACGACCAAACCACTATAAATTCCGGTGTACTCATTTCCATTCTGCTTTTTATTACTGCTACTACTTTCTAAGTTAATTGCTAGTTCATTTACTCTAAAGTCAAGCACTTTCCGAGATTAGTTTTCAATGAATGAATATCTTACAAAACCGACGATTTTTCCGCTGTACTAACTCAACCCCCCACACCCCCCACCCCCCCCCCACCCCCCCCCCCTCTTAGTGTCGCTCTTGATCCTAACAGTTTAGTATTGGGTTTTATGTAAGATTTCAATCCAATCCTAAACAATCTCATTATAAAGCAGTTAAAATAATTTTTAGATACTTAAAAGGAACTCCTAATCTAGGATTCTAGTATCCAAAATCTGAAAATTTTGATTTAATTGCATATGTTGATGCTGAATTTATAGGATGCAGAATAAATATAAAAAGTACCTTTGGAACATATCAATTTCTAGGTTATGCAATTGTTTCTTGGTCTTCCAAGAAATAAAATTCTGTTGTATTATCTATAAGCTAAGTTGAATATGTAACGATAGGTGCATGCTATGCACAAATAATTTGGATAAAGAATACCTTAGAAGATTATGGACTTTACCTAAAAAAATATCCCTATAAAATTTAATAATACTAATACATGTGATAATATCCATATAAAATATGATAATATCCCTATAAAATGTGATTATATCCCTATAAAATATGATAATACTAACAAAGAACCCTATTCAATACTGTAGAACTAAACACATTGATATTAGACATCATTTTATTAGGGATCATGTTAGTCATCATGATATATCTTTAGATTTCATTTTATTAGCAGATATTTTTACTAAACCATTGAATGAGGAAAATTTGATTTTATTAGAAGGGAATTAGGCATGTTCAATATGCATGAATTCTTCTCATATGATTTTTTTTTTAATGGAGATTCATTCAAATAGATCATTATCTTAATTTTTTGTTGTTTATGACTTGTATACCCTATCATCAAATTGATCTCTCATGACTTGAACTTATTTTTATATTAATATCTTTATGTGATATCAAAATAGTTTCACAATTGACACATTGATATAAATGAAGAGAAATAGCAACATGAATATATGATATCATTCTCTTCTTTTTTATGATGACAAAGGGGGAGAGAGGAATAGTAACTTACACATTTCTCTTTGTTTTGTTGATAACGGGGGAGAAGTTGATTGTACTCCTTAATGGCGTTGAAAAATTATGTTGTCTTAACTTATGATGATTTGAAATTATGATGTATGCAATGATTACTTTAACATTATGATGATTTGAAATTATGCATATGATGTATGCAATGCTATTTTAACTATGCATATGAAGTTTTAATCTTTGCAATAAAACCTGAAATTATACATATGACCTTTGCGATGAACGTCAGTATGATTTTTATTAAAAATTATATTGACTTGAATTGAAAGAGTAGCACTAAATGGTTATTATTTTTTGAATTCGAGTTCATTTCAAAATAATATATAAACAGGGGGAGTTTAGTTAAAACTATGTCATCAGTTGGTTGTCATCGTAAAAAAGGGAAAGATTGTTGAATCTCGAATTTTGATGATAAAATCAATTGATGAGTTTATAGACTAATAAGCATTTGAAATAAGTGACATAAGATAAACATCGATCATGGACTTGAACCATCAAAAGACAAATCGTTGAAGTAGGAGAGAAAGATGTTTGGCCGAAAAGTATCATGTCAGATATTGAATGTTAGGCTAGAGGATTGGTCAATATGCTAAAGGATAAACTTTGTGCCATGAGTTCGGGAATTAGGCCGGAAAGATCGAGTATTACATTAAGAAGATCGGATGCTATGAGAGGTCAACATGCTGATAGATTATGCAATGCACCGAAGGAAAGGACGATGGTCGAAGGTTCGAACGAAGTGTTGGATGAACAGATGATATGCTGAACAACGTGCTGAAGGCTTTATGATTGTAATTAGAGTTGTTAAGTCTTGATCGAAGTTGTTTAGAATCTAATTAAATTCGTTTTGGGGCTTAATCATACCAACTAGATTATAAGTCCATTGGACCTGAACCAGGGTCGAATTAGGCCTATTGAAAGGCCAATTCAGTGACCTGGGGTTGGGCCAAGTGATGGTAATGCTTGAGAGCAGGAAAGCACAGACTATGCATTTTAGGAATCCGACCACCTAGGCAAGCGATGGTCCTACTAGTGCCTAGGTTCCCAAGCTTGGTATGGTGATAGTATTGCCTATGCCCTGAAAACCTAGGGATTTAAATTTTTTGCTCTATTTTTTAAAACTTTTGGGGTTTATAAATACTCCACTTATGCTTGCTTAGAAAAAGTACGAAACCTTATGATTTGAAATATGTAAACTCTTTTAAAAAGTGTTGAGTCTCTTCCTCCTTGAGTTTAGAGGTCATTCTAAGAGAGGTGTGAAGTTTTTTTGTAAAAGAGATGTGTGAAGGTTCTCTTCTAAGCCTGTGAAAAGGAGAAAAAGTTATAACAAGAGTAGTTGATCTTCACCCATTGGAAAGAAGATCGCTAGTGAAAGTCAATGGCCTCGAGAGAAGAGGAATCGGGAGTAGACGTAGGTCGAGATGACCGAACTACTATAAATCTGGTTTGTATTTTTCTTTATGTTTTTTTCTTGCTATTACCAATTGATTTAATTGTTCACTACCCCTGCTCATATTCTAAGTTAAATACATTTTCAATATATATTTTTCAATCGAAATTTTTCAAATCGAAACTTTTTTTCAAAAGTACTAATTCAACTCCCCCCTCCTCCTCTTAGTGCCTTTATGATCATAACAATAATCCCATTGCACTTGGAGATCACATAACAACACACTCCAAAACTGGTATTTTCAAACCCCATCAAATTCTTAACCTTCATACTATCACAAACTCCCTGCTTGAGCATATTAAACCCATAACCATCACTCAAGCCCAAAAATCTTCACATTGGTGCAAAGCCATATGTGAAGATTATGATGCCCTACTCCATAATTATTGAATTTCAGATTTTGATAATGAAATCAATTGATGAGTTTACGGACTAATAAGCATTTGAGATAAGTGACACATGAGAAACTTTGATCATAGAAAGATAAATCATTGAAGCAAGAGAATCAGACATTGGGCTAATAAGCATCATGTCAGAGTTCGGGTATCGGATTGAAAGAATCAGGCATTGCGCCAAGAAGATCGAATGTTGTGAGAGATCAACATGTCAATGGATCGGGCAATACGTTGAAGGAAAGGACGATGCGCCGAAGGTTTAGATGAAGTGTTGGATGAACAAATGACATGTCAGACAATATAAGTTTCATGATTGTAATTGTTAAGTCTTGATCGAAGTCGTTTAGAGTCTAATTGAGTTGGTTTTGAGGCGTAACCATGCTAACTTGATTAAGAGCCCATTGAGCCTGAACCAGGGCTGAATTGAGCATGTTGAAAGGATAATTCAGTAACCTAAAGTTAGGTTGGGCGATGGTACCACTATAGCTCCGATTCCCAAGCTTTTAGGCGATGGTACCACCCAAGCAAGCGATGGTACTGCTAAAGCCTAGGTTCCCAGGTTGTTAGGTGGTAGTACTGCCTAGGCAAGCTGTGGTACCACTAGAGCCCTTACTCTATACGACGATAGTACCTCCCCACATAGGCGATAGTCTCGCTAGTACCCCCAAAACCTAGGGATTTGAATTTTTTGTTCCACTTTTGAAGGCATTTGGGGTTTATTAAATACCCCACTCATGCTTGCTTGGAAAAACCATGAAAGTTAATGATTTTAAGTGTGTAAACTATCTTAAAAAGTATTGAGTCTCTTCCTCCTTGAGTTTAGAAGTCATTCTAAGGGAGGTGTAAGGTCTTCTTGTAAAAGAGATGTATGAAGGTTCTCTCCTAAACTAATTTAGTTACAAGGTTCTTGTAACAAGGATAATTAATTATCACCCATTAAAAAGAAGATCAATAGTGAAAGCTAATGGCCTAGAAGGAAGAGGAATCGGGAGTGGACATAGGTCGAGACGATCAAACCACTATAAATCTGGTTTGCATTTCTCTTTACGCTTTTCCTTGCTATTACTAACTGATTTAGTTGCTTGCTATCCTTACTCACATTCTAAGTTAAACGCATTTTCGATACATATTTTTCGATCGAACTTTCAAACCAAAACTTTCAAAATAATTCCACATGGACCCTTATACCATTTTATCATGCATAAAATATCATCGGGTGTAAGTGGATTTTTTAAATTAAGTAAAACTTAGATGGATCCGTTGCTAGATATAAAGTATGTGTAATGGCCAAAGGGTTTCATCAACAATCTCCTAGTTTCAAACATCCTTAATATCTAAGACATGTTTGTAAACTATAAAAATCTATTTATGGACTTCATCAAGCTCCAAGAGCCTGGTATACCGTGTTGAATCTCGTATTTTGATGATGAAACCACTTGATATATGTTTATATTTTAATCTGTGTTTTGAATGATGCGGGATGCTTCAATCAGGATGAGACAATTAAAGCAGGAAAAATCATGTTGTGCCGGAGGAACATGTTAGAAGATTGGACGTCGGGCCGGTGGATCGGTTGACGTATCGACAGAAGGCTTCGGGCCGTGGACTCGAGCATCGGGCCAAGAAGAGCGGGTATTGTGCCAAGGATATCGGAGTTGTGGAGTCAATTGGCCGATTGGGCAATAGGCCGCAGGAGAGGACGATGCGCTGAATAATCGGACGAAGCGTCGAGGGACCAATGACATGCCGGACAACTTGGTTAATTGCTTAGGATTAATTGTCTCGATCAAAGTTTTGTTTTACATGTGTAGGATTAACTATGATGGAAGTAAGACATGCAGTAGGAGTTACGCCGGAGTCAAGACTATAATCACATTGGGAGTTCGAGAGTTCGACAGAAGTCCAGACGGTCGTCGAATGTTATGCGGGAACAAATCCGAGAAGTCCAGGAGCTTGCCAAAGAAGCTCATCGAAACTCGCCAAGTGGATCGTCGCAAGTCCAGGAGTTTGCCGGAAGTCCGCCGGAGCATCGCCGAAGGTTCGTCGAATGTTCACCGGAAGTTCGCCGGAAGCTCGCTGGAAGAAGCGATTGATGCACCAGAGCAAGTTGCAGTAAATGTCTTAAGAAATATCGTAATTAGCATGTAGATTAAGTTAGGAATGGGAGGTGATCTCATTAACTTAATCTGGGGGCAATTGGGCCCTTGATAGACCCAAATTGGGCCAAATGGATCAACCTATTCGGACCAGAATTCCTGCTAGGCGGTGGCACCGCCCAGGAGATGGTCTCTTAGGAAAGCTGGGTGGTGCAACCGCCCCAGTCCGGCGGTGGCACCGCTTGGGCTTAGTCTCCGAGCGAGACTTGGCGGTGCAACCGCCCCAGTCAAGCGGTGGCACCGCCTGGGCTCAGTCTCTGAGCAAGACTGGGCGATGCAACTGCCCCAGTCAGGCGGTGGCACCATTAGAGCTCGGTCTTCGAGCTCTGTCAGGCGGTTGTACCGCCCCAATCAGGAGGTAGTACCACAAGAGCCCCGGAAATCCGAGAAAAAATATTTTTGAGCTCCAAATTCAAACCAGTTTGGGGCCTATATATACCCCACCCTTTCCTGCATGAAAGGGCACCGAAAATTAAATCTTACTCTGTGATTTTTAGAGCTCAAAAGTGTTGTAAAGGCTCGAAGTTCTCCTCCCTCTTTTCTTCCAAGTTTTGATCTTTCAAAAAAGGAGAGAAATTTCTATAAGGGTTGTCTCCTAAGCTCGTCAAAAGGAGTGAAACTATAAAAGGGTGATTGGCCTTTGCCTATTGAAGGAAGGCCTCTAGTGGACGTCGGTGACCTCATCGGAGGAGGAAGCCAAAAGTGGATGTAGGTCAAGATTGACCGAACCACTCTAAATCTCAGTTTGCATTTACTTTCTGTTCTCTATCTTAACTGCAAACTACCTCCATAGCTTTACTTTAACTGCACTTCGCCTAATCCAAGTTAAAGCAACTTCCGAATCGGCTTTCATACCGAAATCGCTTTTATCGTGCGAACGTCGTATTTCAGTTTGTAATTACATTTTGTTCTCTATCTTAACTGCAAACTGCCTTTATATCATCTTTACTTTAACCGCATCTCGCTTGATCACAAGTTAAAGTAATTTCCGAATCAACTTTCTTACTGAAATCATTTTTATCGTACGAATGTAGTTTTAAATCGTCGAAAGTTTTCCGTTGCACTAATTCGCGCCCCCCCCCGCGCTCCTCTCCCCCTCTTAGTGCTCTTGATCCTAACATACCGAACTTGGCTCATTTTTTGCATCAATTAGCTTCATCAATTCTAAGTCTAACACCTCCTTATTTCTACAATAACAAAATAAAAGTACAATATATCTACTAGTGCACGTGGATGACATTATTGTTATAGGTAATAATCCTATGGAGATCTAAGAATTTCTCAAGTAATTGGCAGATCGATTCTCCATTAAAGATCTAAGACCCTTAAACTTCTTTCTAAAACTTGAAGCAACATACAGATCTTCAGGACTCTTTCTATCTCAAAGGAAGTACATTCAAGATCTACTATTAAAGACGAACATACAGAATACCAAAGAGATTGTCACTCCAATCTTTACTACTAAATTACTCAAATTATATATGGCAGCCCTGTTATGGATCCTACATAATATGGACAAGTATTTGGTTCCTCAAAGTACTTATCTCTCACACATCTAGACTTCTTATTTGTAATCAATAAATTATCACAATTCATCCATCGGCCATCCACTACGTATTGGTTTGCAGTAAAACGAGTCCTACGATATCTCAAAGGAACTCTCAATCATGGACTTCTTCGTAAACACTCATCATTTCATCTTCATGCCTTTATCGATACTAATTAGGTAAGGAACATTGATGAGAGAACATATACATCAGGGTATATTATTTTCATTGGAGCAAATCCAATCCCTTGGAGTTCCAAGAAATAGAAAACAGTTGTAAGGTCTACAACTGAAACTGAATACCAAGCCATTGTCACTACTGCTGCAAAACTCAACTGAGTCACCAATCTGAATTTGATATCAACTCCACATTTATTCCTACAATATATTACGATAATGTCGGAGCCATCACCTGTGCGTCAATCCAGTATTCCACTCCTGCATGAAATATATTGTCATCAACTTCCCCATCATCCGAGATCAAATTATCATACATCAACTACGTGTTTCTCACGTACATACTGCTAATCTAAGTAGCATAACTCTTTCATAAAACTCCTCGCTCATAAAATATTTTCATTATATCAATTCAAAATTAAACAAAAACTCAATCTTACATAACTATGATAGAATATCATAATCATAACCATGGAAATCTCATCTAAATGATCATAGAGGAAATCTTTAACTCTAAATCTATATAAATACCACTCACTTCCACAATATTTCAACAATCTTCTTTATCATATCTAGTGTGAGAAAAGAACTGTCTTGTTTGCACCGATACGAGGGAACAAGCAGGCGATAGAATTGGTGTGGCCGGCAAATGGAACCGTGAATTGTAGTATGATGTTGATCTTTGGATTCTATTGTTACAAGAGGTTGATTACCGGAGTCATGCATGAAGAATCGACTCTTTTCGTTGTACTTGATATTTAAACAGTTGAGTAAAATATAAAATAAGAAAATAGTTAATACAGAATTTATATGATTTGATATTTATTGCTATTAATTTAAATACATACTCAAATCTCTTACCATAAATAGATATACAGGAGTATTTATAGAACAACTAAATCTCAATTCTTAATAATTTTTCATATTGAAAGTATTTGGATGAATTCTAAAAAAAATTCTTAATTTTAAGAAATTTTCATTCAACATCTCAACTTCTAAAAATTTTCATAAAGCATATTTTCTTGCGTGAAAAGATCATTTTACACCTGCTTTCGTTGGACTTACCCTTACCTTTACCATGCATCCTCATCCTTGTTGGACCCACCCCTACCTTCGTGTATCACGTTGGCCCCCATCAAACCCGCTCCTACATGCCTCGCCCTCGTCGTTCTCGCTGATGGCATAGGCAACCATCACCACCATCATACCTTACCTCCCCTTTACCTTATCAAACCCGCCCTTATTTTCGAAAACTCATTAGCCCTCGTCAAACTTGCCCCTACCTCTGTGGACTCTATTGGACCTCGCTCACGACCCTCACACAAGAACTAGGGCACATGGGATGCCTCTTTGTCCTCCATTACTTTAGCATAGGTGAGAGTGAAAGTGTTGGGCATAGACGATAACCAATAATATCATCATTTTAAAAAAATATTTTATTAAAAAATTTTGAATTTTTTACAAGAATTTGCTCAAAATGTTTTCATTTTATATTTCTTATTCCTTAAAGATATTGAAGAAAAATAAATTGGCAGGAAAAATCTCTTTTTTGGGTTTTTTTCGAGAAATGTTTCTCATTTTCAGAATTTTTTGCCTAATAATTAAAATATGCTTGATTTCACAGCCAATCACCTTTTTTTTTATAACAATCAATAAGATGAACTAGTCCAATTATAATATTTTTACACTATCCCACAGTATTTTAAGTAATACTAAGAAAATACTATAACATAATTTACAAATATTATGTTATTGTATTTTTTATCATGTTATAATGTTCTTTACACTATGGTACAATGTTTTCAGTAATACAAAGAAAATATTATACTGTAGTACAAAAATAGAAGTATTATAGTATTTTCCTATATTGTTAGAAGTACTGCAGCACAGTGTAGACATGTTGCAACTTGACCGGTTCATCTTATGGACCGATCCTTACGAAAAATAGAGGAAAGTAATTAAGTGGCAGAAGATATTTCAGGTATTAGGTAAACAAGGGACGCTATTAATACTAAATATAGGGAGCTTCTCGAAGAAAAAAAACAAAAAGAGGATTTTTTTTCTGAAGAATTCACCTAATTAAAAAAGAGTTTTAATTAAATATGTTATTAGTTTAAAAATAAAAAATAAAGTTATATATTATCTATAATATTTTTATTAGAGTTATAAATAATATTTTTCATTAGAGATATTTTCAAAACTGAAAAGAAAAAGACACTAATTGGAAGAAGAAAAAAAGTAAAAAGGGATACCTCCCCAAAAAGGTTAACAATAGAATATTTTTTATTTCAAGAATTCAATGTTTATTTTATGTTACAAGTCTTTCCGAACTTCGTATCCTCAAAATAATTAGCTTCAAAAATCAAAATCACCTAAGAATTCAGTGTCTGAAGAACATGAATCATAGGAGATAGAACGAACCAAATATAAAGCAAATGAGATGTTGATATCATTGTAAGGATCATATTAGTCTCAATTCCACCAACATTCCATTGAAAGCCAATCAAACGTATTGGCGATTGCCACTCAACAAAGGGATTGCAAGTTAGATACAAAAGTAGGAGCGAAAGAGGAAAGCAAATGCGTCGAGGGCATCAGATCCTAAGCTTTCTTGGGCGATTTGGTGGCCTTCGACGGCGACTTGGGCTCCTTGGCGGCATTGTTGCTCTTCTTCGGCAGTAACACCGGGTTGATGTTGGGGAGCACGCCTCCGTGCGCGATGGTCACCCCCGCAAGCAGCTTCCCCAGCTCCTCGTCGTTCCTTATGGCCAGAAGCACGTGCCTGGGAATGATCCGGTTCTTCTTGTTGTCGCGCGCCGCGTTCCCAGCCAACTCCAGCACCTGCAGATCCACAACGGTAAGCAAGGTCGAGCAGAGCCCTCGGAGGGATCATCGGAATGGAATGCGGGAAGGGTAATGGATTGCCTCGGCAGCTAGGTACTCCAGGACGGCGGCAAGGTAGACGGGAGCACCGGTACCGACGCGCTGAGCATAGCGGCCCTTCTTGAGGTATCGCCCGATCCGGCCAACGGGGAACTGGAGGCCGGCCTTGACGGAGCGGGAGACGGGCTTTTTCCTGGGGCCACCACCCTTCCGGCCGGCGGCTCCCCTTTTCACCTTGCCACCACCACCGCCAGCGTCCATTCGACTGCTCGGAAAAAAGAAAAAGTCGGTGAAAGCAAAGCGGAATGATTCGTCTGCGACCGCCACACCGCCGGGGTGGGGGTTTTGTAGAGGTGGGAGCGAGGCGTTTCGAGTGCCTCGGATCGAGGGGTTTGGACCGTTGAATTCGGTTTGGATCGACGGCTTGGAGTAGCGATCCGTGGGAAAGAGGCTTCCACCAATTGGAGACGCGGGTGATTGTTCTTTGACGGGGCGTGCTAACTGGACCCACCCACGTTGCTTCCACCGGAAGGTAAACTTTAGGTGTGTTTTGAGCTCTCTTATTCAATGCTTAAAAGATTTGTCGATATTATCATTAGATGAGATTAACCGACTAATATTAAAGATGTAGTGAAGATAGCAAGATGAATTGATTAATATTATATTGGAAAAAAAAATCAAAATTGGATGCGGGTAAATAGTATCAAGCTAAAATAATAAAATTGAATATCAAAGTCAATTGAAATAATAACATCAAGATATAATATAGTAAATTTTTAATCACAATACAAGAGAATAGTGTCTTGCTTGTGCTCGAATTTCTTTGTTAACCTTTTAATCCAAATTACATCCTCGCAAACTCGTGTGGCTATCATGTACTCTGGCTTTGTAGTAGATAGAGCTACGACATTATGCAACTTTAAAACCCAGCTCCCTCCTGCAAGTGTCAACACATAGTCTGTCGTGAATTTTCTTTTGTCAATGCCACTTGCAAAATCAAAATCAACATAACCTCTAATGGTAAAATATGATCCTTCATAACATAATGTATTATCCGAGGTCCCTCTGATATATCTCAGAATCCTCTTAATTTTGCTCCAATGCTCGATTTGCCATGAACCGACTAACCATGCCAACTACTTGTGCAATATATGGTCTAGTAAGTATCATAGCAAATATTAAGCTGCTCACCGTCGATGCATATGGTACTTGAGACATTTATATCCTCTTGGCATCATTGAATGGGCATGTATTTGAGGATAATTTAAAATTCACATGAAGTGAAATAAAAACTGGCTTATAATCTTGCATGTTGATGGACCAGGAGACTTTTCTAAAGTAATTTTTATGAAATAGCCATAACTTCCTATCTTTTCTACTCACTGAATTTGCATCTCAAAAATCTTATTTGCTAGTTCATGTCGAATTCCCTAGGCAATTATGTCTTTTGATTTTTTGATTTGATCATTATTGGGTCTATTACCAATATGTCATCAACATACAATCATTAAGGTAATAAAATTATCATCATCAAACTTTTTTGTAATATGCACGATGGTTTAAACTGAGTCTACTATATTCAAGACTAATGTATAAACACTTTAACACCTACTTCAAGATATTGGATCAACCATTCTCGATATCATGAGAGGAATATCTCGTGCATTCTCACTCAAGTAAATCCCTAGCTAGAGTTAATCAGATTGAGAAAATCCGATAAGAGTGAAAGTCAGATTGAGAAAGAAAGAGTTTTCCGAGAGAATTCGATAAGAGTAAGACTTATATGGATTTCATATAGGCCCAGTACCTCCATAAGAGTGAGACTTAGATGGATTTCATATAATGGCCTAGTACGTCCATAGTCGATGAGTTAAGTGAATTATTATGGAGATGATAATTCACTAAGTCAGAAGGAGTTCTAATAGGTGCAACTCACGACCAGCTCGGTATTGGGCCTAAAGGGTTAGACACATATGACGAACAATGCAATGAATATCTTGATTGAATATGGGATATCTAATAAGTCCCTATTTTAATAGATCAATTGGGTGAGACCCAAGGAAGCTTAGAGTGATTATTGGAGGGGGATCCAATATCCTTTAAGCAAGTGGTTATTGGATGGGGATCCAATACCCACTAAGAAGGATCCATTAGGGTTTAATAAATGAGGCTCTCTATAAATATGAGTTGGGGCTCAAAAGGATCATAGGCTAGACCCTATAGTCGTCAACCTCCTATCTCCTCCTTCCCATCTTTCTCTCAGCCATGAGTCCCTCCTTGGTGTGAGAGAACAATAAGAGGGCCAACCTCTCACTTGATTGCTATTACGTGATGGTGTGCGATTACAAGGAGAGAACCTACTGTGCGAAGAGGTGCATCGTTACTACGCCTGCTATATGGATTACCGCTAGAGAGGAGTTTGTGAGAGCTCCTTCATCCCACGGACTAAAATATGTGATTTAGGAGATATATGATCTCCCCTATATAAGAAAGTCTCGACCACATAATGCAGTTTCTATCGTTTCGAGTTTTACGCTATCGGTTGTCACACGACAATAAGATTTATTTTGGTAATAATTTTTGTTTTTATTTTCTGCTATGCATATGATGCTCTTTGAGGTTTCCCAATAATAGCATTAGAGTCAAGTTCCCCACGCGATACCAATTATTAACTGCATTCTATGTTAAATCAATTTCTACGTAAACTAGTTACATTTTTCATCAATTTTAGATTAAGATAGTATATGTTTCACATCTGAATCATTTAGATAATAAAAGACCTTATCATCAAAGAGTTGATGGCAAAACCGGGGAAGGGCAGCAAGGGTTGTTGCTTGTGGTTTGTCTGAAATAAGGGTCGACCAATAGGCTGGCCAAGGGCTGCTTGTAGCGACTTGGCCGATTGCAGCCATCTAGCCAAGACCCTCTATGGCTGAGGTTTACTTGTAGCCCCTTGGTTAAGAATTTTCCATGGGCGAAACAGGGCTACTTGTAGCCATTTAATCGAAACCCCTATTTTTGGCCAAGTGTTCTCCTTGGCCGAACACAGCCATGGCTACTTGCAGCCATGGCCGAGAGTCCCTATGGCTAGGGACTCCTAGCGATTGGGGTTTCCTGGCTGCCAAGCCCTAACAACCATGGACTCCTAGCGACTAGGGTTTCCTAGCTGCCAAGCCCTAACAACCATGGACTCATAGCGGCTATGGTTTCCTAGCCACTAGGAACCGTATCAACTAGGGTCTTTCTAATTGAATTAAGGGTTAATTCAGATTTAATTAATTAAATAATTTAATTAATTATCACTTAGTTTGTCCGATATGTATATATACATATAATGTATGTTATAGACAGATGACCACGTGTGATGATTGTGTATGTATGTATGTGATTACTATTGGAGCCTACATGCCTCCCTCTCCCTCTTATTAAATCCGACATATATTTCTATCTCTATCAGAATTGTACCTCCCCTTAATGATATCAAAAAATTTTATTTACGTGATATGTACATTTTGTTGAATCTCATATTTTGATGATGAAATCAATTGATGAGTTTATGATCTAATTTACGTTTTGAGTGACATAGGACTAACTTTGATCAAAAAAGACAAATCGATTAAAGCAGGAGGAATTGGACGTTGGGCCGAAGTGAAACATGTCAAGAGATTGAACGTTGAGCCGGAGGATTGGTCGACATACTGGCAAAAGGACTTCGTGTCATGAGTTTAAGCATTAGGCCGAAAGATCGGACATTGCGCCAAAGAGATTGCGAGATGTCAACATGCCGATTGGGCAATATGCCGAAGGAAAAGACAATGCACCGAAGGATCAAACGAAGCATTGGATGAACCAATGACATGCCGAACAACATAAAATTCTAGTCTTGTAATCGATTGTGTCTTAATTGGTCATAGTTAGGTCATAATTGAGTTAATTTTTGGTGTAACCATGCTAACTCAATTAGGGGCCCATTGGACCTGAATTTGATTATTTTGGGCTAAATGGAAGGCTCATTTGGTGACCCAAGGTTAGGTGGAATCACTTATAAGTTAAAAAAGTCAAGAGCATACCTTTCCAAGCTATCAAGCGGTGGCTTCGCTAGACTGGGCGATGGTATCACCCAGTGTCAGTGTGTCAGGTGGTGGTACCACCTAGTACCATACTAGCAAGCGATGGTACCACCCAATGTAGACGATGGTAATGCTCGTACCCGGTAAACCCAAAAATTTAAATTTTTAGCTCCATTTTTAAACCATTTGGGGCCTATAAATACCCCACTTGGGCAGTAAGAAAGGAGCAAGAATTCTTAAGGAAAAAACTAAGAAAACTCTACCAAAACATTGAGTTTCCTCCTCTTTGATCTTAGAAGTAGATTTAAGAGAGGTGTGTGAGGGTTACCTTGTAAAAATGGGGTGTAAAGGTTACATCCTGAGCTTGCCAAAAGGAGAAAGAGTTGTAAGGATAGTTGATCTTCACCCGTTGGAAAGAAGATCATTAGTGAATGCTAGTGGCCTCGACGGAAAAGGAATCGGGAGTGAACGTAGGTCGTGACGACTGAACTACTATAAAACTCAGTTTGCATTTCTATTTTATTATTTACCTTTATTGCAAGCTGCTTTCACTTTTACGACAACATTAATTTCCCCCCTCTTAGTGTTGATTTCACTTCTAATAGTTGGTATCAGAGCCAAGATTTTTCTCGTTTGGTTTAACACCCAAGAGAAATGACTTTTACCGTCGATCAAGACGATCACTCTTTCATTCGTCCTCATATGTTCCATGGGACGGACTACACATATTGGAAAACTCGCATGCGGATTTTTTTGCTTTCTATGAACTTCGATTTATGGAATATCATTGAAAATAGTTTTGAAAAATCTTCCAAACCAATGAACCAATGGAATGATTTGGAGAAAAAGACTTTCTCTTTGAATGCTAAAGCAATAAACACTTTATTTTGCTATCTAGATAAAAATAAATTTAATCGGGTTTTTATATGCGAAACTACATATGATATTTAGCATATACTTGAAATCACATATGAAGACACAAATAGAGTTAAAGAGTCTAACGTTAATCTTTTGATGCATAGTTTTGAATTGTTCCGAATAAAGCTAATTAAAACTATTATTGACATGTACATCCATTTTACGGATATCGTCAATAGTTTGAAAGCTCTTGGTAAATATTTTTCTAATCTTGAACTTGTAAATAAGATTCTAAGATCCCTTCCAAAAAGTTAGGATCGAAAAGTAACGACAATAAAATAAGCAAAGGGCCTAAATAACTTTCTGCTTGAAGAATTTATTAGGTCTTTGATGACCTATGAAATGACTTGTATAGTACATGATGAACTTGAGAACTACCTTCTAAAGAATATGAAGGATTTGACATTTCGAGCAAAAGCTGTCAAAGAAGAAGAAAGCATTCAATATGACATGGGATGAGGAGCAAACCAACAAAGGCAATTTGGCGAACTATGCCTTAATAGCTTTTAACGATGAGGTAAATAACTCAATTGAATCTCATTTATCTTACAATGAATTACTTGATATTTTCCATGATTTATTTGATGAATATAAGCTAGTTGGTAAAAAATATAAGTTGTTAAAAAAGGATCATGCTTCTCTTGCTAGTGAATTTAAAATTGTAAAAAATGAGCATGATAATTGTATATTAACTTCTGGTACTAAATGTGAAGAATTGGATTCATGCAAAAAGGTAAATTTGTTATTACAATAAATGTTATATAAATTTAAAATTGGTAGTAAATATTTAAATATGATTCTTATCAATAAGAGTAATGTTCTTAGAAAAGAAGGAATTAGCTTTGTGAGTAGTAACACTCAATAAAAGCCAACTATATTTGTTAAAAGACCCACATTAAATATTTTCCTTGAAAATAAATATATTTTTTTGGTACACATGATCATTTTATATATAAATATTTATTTAAAAGATATGATTTGCATAAATTAATTTGGGTTCCTAAAGAAACCATAAATGACCTTATGTCAAAAAACAAGATAGATAGATCCAACCATAAGGGACCCAAAGTCAAATAGGTACCTAAAGAAACCCATCTTTCTTGTAAACATCTTTACAATCGAAAGCTAGGTACAAGAATAAAATTTTGATAGTAGATGCTCAAGGCTTATGATCGGAAATCTAACACACTTCACAAAACTCACTAGCTGAAACAAAATAGTTTTGATTGAAAATGCTTTATGTTTAATGAAATCATGCATGATGATTTAATGATTTAATTATGCATGATGATTTGAAGTCTTGATTATTTTTATGATGAATCTTATTTTTCGATTTTAAACATAATACATAGTTTTAACATAAAAAAAAGGAACGGGTGGATCATGCTTCTCTTTCTAATGATTTTAATTTTTTTAAAATTAATTAATAAGCATGACTATTGTATGTTAATTGCTTGTACTATCAAAAGTTAGATTCACTTAAGAAGGAAAATGTATTACTACAATAAACAATAACAAAAGAAAGATCATTGGAATTAAGATGTTTTAATATGTCATACTATTGATCATGATGATTTTTTATGATGATGCTTGTTTTTCGGGTTCAAACGATGATGTATGGTTTTGGCTTAGAAAACAATGGCATGAAATCAATCACATGGAGGAATGAATTATTTTTCTTGAAAATGAATCTATCCCTAAAAGCTTATTAAAATTTTCAATAAGAGATTAATGAATCTATTTATATTATGAATATTGTGATCTATGAAAGTGATTTTGATAATTTGAATTTAATCAGTTTTATCGAAATCATGATCTTGATTTTTCGAGATTTATAACTTAAAATTATTTATGAATCAAGATATTGTGTTCTCGTATCATTCCTTTTTATTGAGATTTATCCAAATGAATCATGATTTCTCATAATCATAACTTAAATTTTTTTTATGAATCAAGATTTTTTTATGATTCTTTCTTTTACTAAAGAGGATAATTATACAAACAAACTATGATCTTGATAATTATAACTTGAGATTTTTATATTAATCAATATCGTTTACTATGATTCCTTCATTTTACTAAAGAGAATGTTTATTCAAAATTTTCTCTTGATTTTTCAGAATTTATAATATAAGATTACCTTTAAAGATCATTGACTATTTAATCTCTTAAGATTTCTTTTTGTTATTTACTAAAGAGGAGATTTGTAAAAAATGACTCATGGTCTTTTAGTATTCATGACTTGATCTTTTATTTTTTATAATTAAAATATTGATGTAAACTTATCGTTATTAATTATATTTATTATGATCTAAAAATTAATATAAAAAGAAAAATTTTGTACCATTGTATTCTTCCTTTTTGACAATGACAAATGGAAAGAAAGTTTTGCTAGCTTGCACATTTCAAGAAGAAGCAAATTGATAGCTTGAAAGAGAAGAAATAATTTGCTATCTTGCACATCTCAAGAGAAGCAAAAGTGCAAACTTACACATCTAGAAGCAAAAGTGCAAACTTGCACATCTCAAGAAGCAAAATTTATAAACTTGTACAACTCAAAATTATCGCTAGCTTATATGTTATAAAACTTACATATCTTAAAAACTTGCAAGATGCACTTCTCATTTTTATTGATGATAAAAGGGGGAGAAGATATGATGATGAGTTGAATCATGTGTGGTATGATGTACTTTTATGTTTTAAAACATTATATGATTTTTTAAATTTAAAAGTTTTATCAATATGGCATATTGATTGGAGGAGTTTAGTTTAAACTTCAGGGAGATTGTTAAATATTGGATTTTGATGATGAAATCAATTGATGAGTTTGTGATCTAATATGTATTTTGAGTGACATAGGACTAACTTCGATCAAAAAAGGTAAATCAATTAAAGCAAGAGGAATCATACGTTGGGCCCGGACTGAAACATGTCAGGAGATTGGACGTCGAGCTAGAGGATCAATCAACGTACTGGTAGAAGGACTTCATGCCATAAGTTCGGGCATCGGGCCAAAGGATCAAACATTGTGCCAATGAGATTGGATGTTGCGGGAGGTCAACATGTCGATTGGGCAATACGTCGAATGAGAGGACGATACGCCAAAGGAGAGGACGATACGCCAAAGGATCGAACGAAGCGCCGGATGAACCAATGACATGCTGGAAAACATAGAATTCTAGTCTTGTAATCGATTGTGTCTTAATTGGTCATTGTTAGGTCATGATTGAGTTAGTTTTTTGTGTAACCATGCTAACTCAATTAGGGGCTCATTAGGCCCGAGTTGGGACTATTTTGGGCCAAGTGAAAGGCCCATTTGGTGACCCAAGGTGGTTCCCAAGCAGAGGTACCGCACAGTATAGGCAGTGGTACTGCCTATACTCGGAAGACCCGAAAATTTAAATTTTTGACCCCATTTTTTAAACCATTTGGGGCCTATAAATACCCTACTTGGATAGCAAGAAATGAGTAAGAATTCTTAAGGAAAAATTTGAGAAAACTCCACCAAAACATTGAGTTCCTCCTCCTTGAGCTTAGAAGTAAATCTAAGGGAGGTGTGTGAGGGTTACCTTGTAAAAAGGGGATGTAAAGGTTTTCTCATAAGCCTGTCAAAAGAAGAAAGAGTTGTAAGGGTAGTTGATTTTTGCTTGTTGGAAAGAAGATCGTTAGTGAATGCCAGTGGCCTCGACGGAAGAGGAATCGGGAGTGGACGTAGGTCACGACGACTGAACCACTATAAAACTCGATTTGCATTTCTATTTTGTTATTTACATTTATTGCAAACTGCTTTACTTGTTCATTACATTCTTACGAACGTTTTCAAGTTAACATATTTTTTTATACAATTTTGTCGAATGAGATTTTGGAATCGACATAACTTTTACGCCAACACTAATTCCCCCCTCTTAGTGTCGATTTCGATCCTAACACATTTTTTTGTCTGCGTGCTTGTAATTAAGTTGTAATTCCATTAGAAGGTACGGTGGGAGTGTGGAGGTGCCGGTGGGACTGATGAGGATGAGACGGATGATCATTGGGCATAAAGATACACTGAGACACACATAGAAATTTTGTGAGTGATCATGCTAGGTTCTGGCCTATGATCATCATCTGGTGTGGATGTTTGTGTTAGGATCAAGAGCACTAAGAGGGGAGGGGGGGTGAATTTGTGCAACGGAAAACTTTCGACGATTTAAAACGACGTTCGTACGATGAAATCGTTTCCGACGTAAACCCATTTTCGGAAACTTAACTTGAAGGCGAGTTTATAAAGTGTTGAATCTCGTATTTTGATAATGAAACTACTTGATATATGTTTATGATTTAATATGCGTTTTGAGTGACGCAGGATGCTTTGATCAAGATGAGACAATTAAAGCAGGAAAATCATGTTGTGCTGGAGGAACATGTCAGAAGATTGGACGTCAGGCCGGTAGATCGGTCGACGTATCGACAGAAGGCTTCGGGTAGTGGACTCGGGCATCGGGCCAAGAAGAGCGGTTATTGTGCCAAGGATATCGGAGTTGCGGAGTCAACTGGCCGATTGGGCAATAGGCCGTAGGAGAGGACGATGCGCCGAAGAATTAGACGAAGCGTCGAGGGACCAATGACATGCCGGACAACTTGGTTAATTGCTTAGGATTAATTGTCTCGATCGAAGTTTTGTTTTAATTGTGCAGGATTAACTATGATAACGATGAAGACATAAAGCGAAACAAAGTGTCGGAGTCAAGCGCGAAGGATTTGTTGCGAGTTCGAGAGTTCGACGGAAGTTCGAAGGTTCGTCGGGAATGCTACCGGAACTAGCCGAGAATGATTTGGGAGCTTGCCGAAGGGTTTTTCGGAAGCTCGCCGGAAGGTTCGTTGGGAGTTCGCGGAGCTCGCCGAGAAAGATCGGAGCTTGCCGAAGAAGCTCGTTGGAACTCGCTAAGAACAAATCGTGAAGTCTAGGAGCTTGCCGGGAGTCCGCAGAATGGTTTCTGAGAGTTCATCGGAAGACCGCCGGAAGTTTGCCGGAAGCTCACCAGAAGAAGTCTTGACTTGCGAACTTTGTAATAGCTTAGAAAATGTCTTTAAAATCATAGTTAGCACATTAATTAGGGTTAGGATTAGGTGTTAATCCTATAACCCAAGTAGGGGCCAATTAGGCCCAAGTTCGGACTGGTTTGGGCCAAGTTTGGAGCCAAACCAAGTGAGCTGAAATAGTGAAAGAGGTGGCACCGCCCCAGCCAGGAGGTGGCACCGCCTGGGCTAAGCCTCCCAACGAGACTGGGCGGTGCAACCTCCCCAACCAAGAGGTGGCACCGCCTGAGCTCAGTCTTTGAGCTAGACTGGGCGGTGCAACCTCCCTGACAGAGAGGTGGCACCGCCTGAGCTCGGTCTTCGAGCTCTGGCAGAGAGGTGCAACCGCCTCAGTCAAGAGGTGGCACCGCCTGGGGCTCAGTCTCCGAGCCAGACTCAGGAGGTGCAACCACCCCTGACAGAGAGGTGCAACCGCCTGAGCTCAGTCCTCGAGCTCTACCAGGCGATGCAACCTCTCCAGTCAGGAGGTGCAACCGCCTGATCCCGGAATTCCGGGATTTGATCGTTTTGAGCTCCAAATTTGAACTGGGTTGGGGCCTATAAATACCCCACTCATTCAGCACTGAAAGCACAGAACACACACTCGAAATCTTGCTATCTTTTTGTGTTTCTTAGAGCTCAAAACTGCTAGTTCTCCTCTTTCTATTCTTCAAGTTTGAGTTGTAAAGAGAGGAGAGAAAACTTCTGTAAGGGTTGTCTCCTAAGCCCGTCAAAAGGAGTGAATCTGTAAGAGGGTAGTTGGCCTTCGCCTATTGAAGGAAGGCTTCTAGTTGACGTCGGTGACCTCGTCGGTGGAGGAAGCCAAAAGTGGAGTAGGTCAAGACTGACCGAACCACTCTAAATCTCTGGTTTGCTTTCATTTTGAGCACTTTATCATTACTGCAAACCTCCTACATAGCTACTGCTCTCTGCGTTTTTACGAACAAGTTTCTAAGTTCTGTTCTTTTCAAATCCGCATTCAGACGTAAATCGGTGTTTTCGTACGATCTCTACATTACGGTTTACACCTACGTTTTGATTCTATTTATAACTGTAAACTGTCTTCTGCGCTTTTACGAACGAGTTTCTTTGCAGTTTACGTTTACGTCTTGATTCTATTTATAACTGCAAACTGATTTCTGCGAACGAGTTTCTTTGCAGTTTACGTTTACGTCTTGATTCTGTTTATAACTGCAAACTGATTTCTGCGAACAAGTTTCTTTGCAGTTTACGTTTACGTCTTGATTCTGCTTAGACGTAAAACTGTGTTTTAGACGTAAACTACTTTTAAACGTAAAACTACGTTTAGACGTAAAACTGCGTTTAGACGCAAACTGCGTTTAGACGTAAAACTACGTTTAGACGTAAAACTGCGTTTAGACGCAAACTGCGTTTAGACGTAAAACTACGTTTAGACGTAAAATTGTGTTTAGACGTAAAACTGCGTTTAGACGCAAACTGCACTACGCTCAGATGCAATCTGATCTTAAACGTAAACTGCGCTTAGACGCAAACTGCGCTTAAACGCAATCTGCGCTTAGATGCAAACTGCGCTTAGATGCAATCTGAGTTTAGACGTAAACTGCGCTTAGACGCAAACTGCGCTTAAACGCAATCTGAGCTTAGACGCAAACTGCGCTTAGATGCAAACTGCGCTTAGACGCAATCTGCATTTAGACGCAAACTGCAAACTGCATAAATTGCGCTTAGACGCAAACTGTGTTTAGACATAAACTGCACTTAATCATAAGTAATCTTAGAATTGGCTTTTGCATTAAAATAGTTTTTATCGAACGAACGTAGCTTTCGTTTTTAATCGTTGAAAGATTTTCGCTGCACTAATTCACCCCCCCCCCCTCTTAGTGCTCTCGATCCTAACATAAAGGAGTACATCAAAAGTAATGAGGAAGTAAAGCACATATGGAGGTTTGTAGTAAGGTAAGCAGCAAGAATAAATGCAAACCAGAGAGCACCACAATTTTAGAGTGGTTCGGTCAATCTTGACCTACATCCACTTTTGGCTTCCTCCTCCGACGAGGTCACCGACGTCCACTAGAGGCCTTCCTTCAATAGGCGAAGGCCAACCACCCTTTTATAGTTTTACTCCTTTTAACGGGCTTACGAGACAACCCTTATAGAATTTTCTCTCCTCTCTTGAAAGATCAAAACTTGGAAGAAAAGAGGGAGGAGAACTTCTAGCCTTTACAACACTTTTGAGCTCTAAAAATCACAGAGTAAGATTAGATTTTTGGTGCCCTTTCATGCAGGAAAGGATAGGGTATATAGGCCCCAAACTGGTTTGAATTTGGAGCTCAAAAATGTCATCTCCCAGATTTTCGGGGTCTTGGCGGTACTACCGTCAGACTGGGCGGTACGACCGCCTAACAGAGCTCGGAGACCGAGCTCTGGCGATGCCATCGCCTAACTAGGGTGGTTCCACCGCCCAGTCTCGCTCGGAGACTGAGCCCAAGTGGTGCCACCGCCCAGTCTCGCTCGGAGACTGAGCCCAAGCAGTGCCACCGCTTGACCTGGGCGGTTGCACCGCCCAGCTTTCCTGGGAGACCATCTCCTAGGTGATGCCACCACTGACCCTGGTGGTGCCACCGTCGTGTAGGAATTCTGGTCCGAATTGGTTGATCCATTCGGCCCAATTTGGGTCTATCAAGGGCCCAATTGCCCCAAGATTAAGTTAATGGGATCACCTCTCATTCCTAGCTTAATCTACATGCTAACCATGATATTTCTTAAGATATTTACTACAACTTGCTCCGGTACGTTAATCGCTTCTTTCGGCGAACTTCCGACGAACATCCGACGAACCCTCGGCGATGCTCCGGCGGACTTCCGGCAAACTCCTGGACTTGCGACGATCCTCTTGGCGAGTTCCGACGAGCTTTTTTGGCAAGCTCTTGGACTTCTCGGATTTGTTCCTGCAAAACCTCCGACGACCGTCCGGATTTCCATCAAACTCTCGAACCCCTAACGTGATCATGTTTTTGACTCCAGCGTAACTCCTGCTGCATGTCTTACTTTCATCGTAGTTAATCCTGCACATGTAAAATAAAACTTTGATCTAGACAATTAATACTAAGCATTAATCAAGTTGTCCGGCATGTCATTGGTCCCTCGACGCTTCGTCCGATTCTTCGGCGCATCGTCCTCTCCTGCGGCCTATTGCCCAATCGGTCAATTGACTCCGTAACTCCGATATCCTTGGCGTAATACCCACTCTTCTTGGCTTGATGCACGAGTCCACGGCCTGAAGCCTTCTGTCGAAATGTCGACCGATCCATCGGCCCGACGTTCAATCTTCTAACATGTTCCTTCGGCCCAACATGATTTTTCCTGCTTTAATTATCTCATCCTGATCAAAGCATCCTGCATCACTCAAAACATAGATTAAAACATAAACACAATTATCAAGTGGTTTCATCATCAAAATATGAGATTCAACAGTTTGTGCATATATGTGATATAATATATTTCTACACCTACTAGGTATATGTATTTGCACGCAATATAAATATATGTTAAATATATGTGTATAACGTAATATATTTAACTATGAGACTGAATCAAATTAAAAACCCTTCTAATAATAATATTAAGTTGGTAAACATGAGGTAATTAGATTGACCCACATAGCCTTCCATCATTATAGGCAGTAATCATTTTTCAATATAGGTTAAGTTGGTCAAGTCCCTCGAGGGTATATCACTGAATCAGATTTATCTTATAATGATGGTGGTGACTTAACCAAACACCATGGTTAGTTGAGTCCCTCAAGGCCATGATGGTTTGGAGGCCAAACATGATGAGAATCACAATGAGTTGTAATTGGTAAGAGTTGCCAACCTTTTGGGCTTAGTGTGATTGGTTAGGTCCCTCGAGGTTATGCTAAGATGTGAATTGGATCACGATCCCTATTAGAAATTCGTTGGAGATTTCTAATTCACATGCCAAAGGGTATATTGTGTTTCACGAGAAAATAGTGGGAGTATATTAAGATAAAAATCCATATCTTAGTTATTTTTTCAAAGATCCTAAAATCTAAATGTTATTGATTTTTTGCTAACATCTTTACTTTTCAAAAATATGCCTCTTGCAAACCTCTTGCGTGGCATACTTGATGTCAACCATCTCACTAGTCTAAACTGCTAGTCATATGTGCCCTATAAGCCAATCACATAAGTGATGGCACGTGTGACTTGATACACAGTCTTTTTGCTTATTATATTATTTAATATTTTATTATTTTATATTGTTTATTGCATATATGCATATATATATTGTGATGTTTATGGATCTGTGCAATAGGAATCAGATCGTGATGAGATCACGATAATGAGAATGATTTACCTTTAAATACAGATCCTAAACAATCCTGATCATATGTTACTTGAGAGGGACATCGAGATAACCGAACAGACTAGTGTATTGTATACTCATACATATGATGGAGGCGGCTAGTCTCATAGCCGCTTGTGTGGGGACATTAGGGATACAGTGCAGGTGCTCATTGGAGAATGAGTTCATTGATTGATTTGCTCACGAAATGATGGATGGTTGATGATGCTTTATTATCAAACAGCGATTTCGTCATCCTAGTGGTGTATATGATCCTTAGACTTGAGACACCAAGGATATCCTATATGAGTACTCCACTCTTTAATACCAGACTTATAGGTCTAGAGGTTCCAAATCTAGCACAATCGGTCATCGGGAGTGGCAGCCAACCTTATGAAGGCTATTGAGTGTCGATAGAGGATTATTCGCACTCAGTGTCATAAGAGAAATATCTCATGTGTTCTTGCTTAAACAAATCCCTGACCAATGTCATTCGAATTGAGAGAGAAAGAGTTCTCCGGTAGAATCCGATTATAGCGAGACTCGAGTAGAAACCGTATGAGTCTAATAGCACCATGCTTGATATACAGTCTCTAGGATATTAAATGGATGAGGGACAATAGATACACGATAATTGAGGATAAATAGTCCAAAAGATTGGATTCTCTTGTATCGTATGGGGACTACGGCGTAGTAGCCTAGTATATCTATAGTCGATGAGTCAAGTGAATTATTATGAAGATAATGGTTCACTGAGCCAAAAGGAGTTTTGACAAGTATGACTCACGACTAGCTCAATATTAAGCTTAGAGGGTCACACACATATGGTAGGTGTTGCGACGAGCAAAGGTTCGAATATGAGATATCCGTTGGAGCCCCTATTTTATTGGATATCCAATAAGCCCCTAAATTATTGGATCATATGGATGAGATCCAATAAGAGCCAATGAGAGATTATTGTGTAGAGACCCACTAATCTAAGAGGCTTGGGTAGTTAAATGGAGATCTAGAACCCAATAGGGCATGATCCATTAGGGTTAAGTTGATAATGGACCTCTATAAATAGGAAAGAACCAAAGGGCCATAGGTTAGGCCTTTTTGGCTACCACCTCTTATTCTCCTCCTTAACTAGTAGGTATGAAGATTTAGGCAGTGATTCAATGAGCGTCTTTGTAGCCTCTACCGTATGGATATCGCTAGATAGGAAGACAATTGACCTCCTTCATCCTCTCCAATAGATCTGTAGGATTTTAGGGATATAGAATCTCCCTAGGTAACACAACTATCTCACACGAGATTTTTAATTTTGCGGGTTTTTACGTACCAATCTTCGCACGATGATGAAACATTTTTATGGAAATCTGATATTTTTGTTTTTATTCTTTCGTTGTACATGTGATG
This sequence comes from Musa acuminata AAA Group, assembly GCF_036884655.1. Classification (NCBI taxonomy): domain Eukaryota; kingdom Viridiplantae; phylum Streptophyta; class Magnoliopsida; order Zingiberales; family Musaceae; genus Musa; species Musa acuminata. The sequence goes on along the minus strand of NW_027021351.1, from coordinate 997,948 downwards.
TCGTCCCTAGATTTCTCTACAAAAGTATCATTATTAATATTAACAAAAAGAGATTGTGCAGCGTATCACACGTGCTACCGCTCACATGATTGGTTTGCAAGGCACTTTTAACTAGTAACCTCTCACTTGACCTAAAGTCAATCACCCACATACTTGATCCCCATCAGATTCCGGTAAAGCTCGAAAATAATTTGAGACAATGACTTTATCAATGGATCTGCAATATTATCTTCGGATGGAACTCTATCAATTGCTACATCACAATGGGCTATAATCCCTCTTATCAAGTGGAACCTCCTCAAAATGTGCTTAGACTTCTGATGAGATTTGGGTTCCTTTGCTTAAGCAATCACCCCATTATTGTCGCAATATAAGGGAATCGACTCCTTGTTGCCTGACATGACTCCTAGATCAGTGATAAACTTTTTCATCTAAATTGTCTCCTTTACTGCTTCTGTCATAGCAATATACTCCATCTTAGCGATCGAGTCAACAATAGTGTCTTGCTTGGAACTCTTCTAACTTACTACTCCTCCATTTAGGGGTGAACACATACCCTGAGTTCAACTTGCTATCATCAATATCAGACTAGAAAATTGAGTCTGTGTAACCCTCAATCTTGAGGTTACTTCCTCCATATACCAGTAAAAGATCCTTAGTCCTTCTCAAGTACTTAAGAATACACTTTACTACCTTTTAGTATTCTAAACCTGGATCTGCTTGAGATGTACTCGTAATACTTATAGCATGCACTACATCACACATGATATATAACATAACATATATGATATACCCTATTGTAGAGGCATAGTATATCTTATTCATATTTGCCCTTTTTACAGGAGTCTTTGAGACATACTTTTGTCAAGTGATATTCTATGTCTCCGCAATAGCGCTCGTGGTCGCGGCAAAGTACGCCAAAGATGTTTGAGTCAGGAAAACTCAATTTGCGTAAAAAAAAAAAGGGTTATGGTGAAGATTAGGCTAAAGGGTGCCCGAGGTGCACGAGTTAAGGAAAATCTAACTTGCACCAAGTAAAACCTGCTATGACAGAGGTATAAGGCAAAGTATACCCAAAACACATGAAAATCTGACCTAAATAAAAAAAAAAACCAAATGATACACCTCGAACCCCAAAAATCTCGAAGCATACATTCGGGAGAAGATGATATAAATGATAGGAAATATAAAATCAACTTACCATCGTTTACCTCATCAATGCCACATAAGGCTAATACGCTTCTACCTACGTAGATAGGAGTTCGAAAGGTAGCTCGGGTCAGTTACCGAGCTTCCTCTCATATAAAATATTTACAAGAATATTTCTAGAAGTCTAATGACAACTTAGGTTAATTACGAACTGCCTCCCTCGTGGAATATTTGTATGAATATTTTTGAAAGTCCAAGGGGCAGCTCGGGTCAATTATGAATTGCCTCCCTTGCAGAATCTTTTAGAGATATTCTTTTTCCTTAAGGTCAGTATAAAAATACATCTTTAACTTTAGATTAGAGAGGGGAAAACCTCAGTACTAACGTAAGCATCAGAGGGATAGACTCGGGAAGCTACCTCTGACCTCGACCTTTATGCAGATAACAAGTCTAGAGAAAACGTACTCTATCTCAGATAATTCTTTGCATACAAATCAAGATCATATCGTGCTGATGGAGATGTCAATAATATTTTTTTCTAACGGTAAGATTTAAATCAAAATATTAGATAATTAAAAAATATGAATCAAAGTTAATATTCGAGTTTGATAGGAAAAAAAAGGAGAAAATATTCTTAGAGACATGAAAAGATGGAAAAGAAAATTTGTATAGGCTAATAGCAGGGCTTTCTATTTTTCAGGTCACAACATTGAATGTGAATCACAAAGCACTTGTGTTCATCGAGGTAGAGAATAGAGACCGTTGTTCTCGGAACGTCACGCGAATCTTAAAGAGATAAGAAAGGTGGACCCAAATTGGGCTCCAGCGGGCTCTCCAATCAACAAGGCCGCTAACTAGAGGGTAAACAACAAGCGTGGCGGGAAGAGTATTATTGGTTTTTTGGCACCAGCGAAGGCCGAGCTCAGACGGGAACGTGTCGGGCCTCACTTTGTATCGGGTCGCGTGTGACGCCCGTCACGGTGTATTGTACCTAAAAGAAAAAGGGGGAACGACCCGAAAAAAGGAGTCGTGCTTTAATTGGCTCCTCAGCCGACCTCCACAATAAAAGAGGCTCCTGTTTCTCTTTGGTGTCGATCTCAGATTCCCATCGCAGAGGCGATCTCCGCGCGCCTCTGATCTCGGAGCCCCTGTCTCTCATCGGCTGCAGCCCAAAGGTTTTCTCCCCCGATCATTTCGCTCTGATCGCCGCAACCTTGAAAAATGGTATGTCGTTGCTCCTGCCTTCTCGATCTTTCTAATTTTAGGGTTTCAACGATCGCCCCCTTTCGGTGCCGTGTCATTTTATGGTGTTCAATGCACCGATCTTGGAGTTGGTAATCATACTGTCTTTCTGGGTGAGGTGCACCGGATCTGATCCGGTGCACACGTCTCTGGTCCTCCGGCATCCATGCTGTTGTGTTGGATCACGTTTATTCTCTGGATTATGTGGATGAATTATCCAATATGCGTTTAATACCTTATTCTCTCGGGTTGAAGGATGACTCAAATCTTTGGTTTGAGTCAATGATCCATTGCCTACCTTCAATTTTCTTTGAGTTCTCGTAGCAAAGCTGAAAAATGAAGTTTTTAAGGAAGAATTTGCTTGGGCGGCTGTAGTCATTTGCATATGTTGTGTCTACGAAATAACAGTCCAACGCAGCGTCTGGAATGGCGGTGAACGATGACTGCAAGCTAAAGTTCTTGGAGTTGAAGGCCAAGAGAACTTACCGTTTCATCATCTTCAAGATCGATGAGAAGCAGAAGCAGGTTATCGTCGATAAGCTTGGTGAACCCACTTTGGCCTATGAGGACTTCGCTGCCAGCCTTCCTGCAGATGAATGCAGATATGCTATATATGACTTTGATTTCGTGACTGAGGAGAACTGCCAGAAAAGCAAGATCTTCTTCATTGCTTGGTAAACCTCCCTTTGGGACAATTGATCTCTATTTTTGACTTTAAGGTTGCGGCTATATGATTTCTCGGTTGTTTCCTTGGTTTCATATCTAGGTCCCCTGACATCGCTAGAGTCAGAAATAAGATGCTTTATGCAAGCTCCAAGGATAGATTCAAGAGAGAACTGGATGGAATCCAGGTGGAGTTGCAAGCGACTGATCCGACTGAGATGGGCCTTGATGTTATCAGAAGCCGCGCCAATTGAGAACAGATTATGTTGTTCTGCAGTGAAAGTATTCTTCCTGCAGTCTGGATGTTATGCTATGGTGATTATGTTTCAGGAAATGTCATGTTGGCCCGCGGTTCAGGTTTTTGAAATTCAATTCTGCATTGTCCTTTTATGATGCATCTTTCATTTTGGTCATATCTTATCTTTTGTTTCTTTGTGTTACCTGTTGGATAATTACTTATAGCCTGATGACTACAAACTAATGGTATGTGACTGCTTGTGGGTTAGCGAATTGGGCATTACTTATATAACTTGTTCTAAAGACTTTGTAGCAGATGATTCAACTAGTTGTGTTGTTTTTATGTTCAATTTGTGAAATTGAACTTTATCGCTATGCTATGGTACTTTAGCCTTCTATTTCACATATCTGCATTGATGTTTTGTTTTATTTCAGATATGTGCTTTCTACTTGTGTTATTTATGTTGATTTGCTTGCAATCTTGTTTTCCAAGTTACAGTTATCATCTTTTAATGAGAGTTGCTCTTAATTTTTGGTTGTTTAAGGTTTCCGGCATCAGTCGGTATTGTATTGCAAGTCATTGTACCTATACGGCATGCCACTAGCTTAGCTTGCTGGCTGTCTGGCTTGTGGTTTAATAGTCTCATGCTGTAGTGTGGATGGATCTTCTATATAGCATGCAGAGGTTTGAGTCTGTACATGTCATCTATTAATCATCAATTTTCAAGTTTCAGAACGATAAAAAGTTATGATATGCGAAAACAAGCATTGTAGTAGATAGAGCTAGGACAGTCTGCAACTTTGAAACCCAGCTTACTGCTCCTCCTGCAAGTGTAAACACATAGCCTATTGTGTATTTTTTTTAAAAATATGATCCTTCATAACATAATGCAGTATCAGAGGTCTCTCTAATATGTCTCAGAATCCTCTTAATCTTGTTTCAATGTTCTCTACCATTTGCCATGAACCGACTGACCATGACAACTACTTATGTAATATATGATCTAGTACATATCATAACAAACATTAAGCTGCTCATCGTCAATGCATATGGTACTCAAGACATTTATATCCTCTTCGCTTCATTGTTAAGGCATGTATTTGAGGATAATTTAAAATTCACATAAAGTGGGATAAAGACTGGCTTATAATCTTGCATGTTGATGTGTCGCAAGATTTTCCTCAAGTAATTCTTCTGACAGTCATAACTTCCTATCTTTTCTGTCTCGATGAATTTGCATCTCTAGAATCTTGTTTGCTAGCTAGTCCCAAGTCCTTCGAGTCAAACTCCCTAGCCAACCATGCCTTTGATTCTTTGATTTGATATTTGTTGAGGCATGTTACCAACATGTCAATAACATATAATAGTAAGGTAATAAAATTATCATCATTAAACCTTTTGTAATAATCACAATGGTTTATACTGAATCTACTATATCCAAGGCTAACAATGAAGGAATCAAATCTTTTGTACCAATACTTTGATGCCAACTTTAAACCATACAGAGATTTGTTCAACTTGAAACCAAGTTCTATTTTTTTTTTTTTTATAGCAAAACCCTCTTGTTAGAGCATATAAATCTCATCTTCAAGTTTAGCATGAAGAAACATAGTTTTCACATCTAATTTCTGTGGATGTAAGTCAAATATATCACATAAAATCAGAACTATTTAAATTGTAATAAGTGGAGAAAAATATTTCATTAAAGTTAATATCTTCTTTTTGAGCATGTCCTTTCACGACCCGTTGTGCATGATACAATGCCACTTGATCATTGTTATCTCTCTTAATCTTATAGATCCATTTATTTCTGGTAGCTTTTCTTCCTTATGATAATGATATAAGTTCTCATGTCCTATTTTTGTGTAGAGCTTCAATTTCTTTTTGCATTTCTGTCGTTCACAAAGACATAATCTAGAATACATATAGCCTCTTGGAAAGAGGATGACTACTGCAACATTACACTCCAAAAAAAGACTTCTTATGCCAAGCCGATGGTACCCTCTTACGAGTTGACCGTCAAACTTCATGAGCCACTGATTAAACTAGTACTTGCTCATCATACTTTAGTGCTACTTCAAATGAATCCACTTTCACCTAAACATCAATAGCATTTGAACTTTTTTTCCTTGTACTATCACTTGCATCCATTTGTAAATTTTCTACAAAGATGACATCCCTACTAATGATTACTTTGTGGTCAATGGGGTCCCACAAGCAATATCCCTTCACTTCACATCATCATAGCTCAAGAATATATATAAATTTTAGGCTTAGAATTAAGTTTCATTCTTTCCTAGGCATTATACATTACATACGCTGGACAATCAAAAATATGTAAAGAAGAATGGTCAACTAGCTTATCGGTCCACATCTTTATAGGTTTCTTTAAATCAATTATTGTTGACGGAGATCAGTCGATAACATAATAGATGATTCTTACTGCTTCTACCTAAAATGACGTGGCCACACTTACAATATCTAGTAATGCTCTAGTTCTCTAAAAAAGAGTCATATTCATCTGTTCTGTCATTTCATTATGTTGAGGACTATATGACACTGATGTACAAAAAACATTGAACTCCTTGCTTCAAAAAACACTGATGTTGAGGACTATATGACACTGTCATATCATTACGTTCTACAATAACTGAAAATTTGAAATTACATCAACCTTCTTCTTGATTGGAAACATCCAACATCTCCTAGAATAATCATCAATAAATGAAACAAAATAATATGCTTCTCCTAATAATGTAACTGATGACTCCCAAATATCATAATGAATCAAGGTAAGTATGCATTTACTTTTTATAGTAGATCTAGTAAATTTTAATCTATGCTGCTTACTTGTAACACAATGCTCACAAAAAAATAAAATTAATTTGAGTCCAGGCTTCTTAAAGAGAATCTTTAAGCCTCATTCTAACGTGTGTCATAGATTTCGATGACATAACATAGTAGATTTTCTCCAAAGTCAGTTGATGCAACAAATACATCTGCCTCCTGTAGTGTCTCTCCCAAAAGCATGTATAGATCTGTTAAGATCTTATCTACCTTCAGAACGACAAGTCCTCATCTGACAATTTTCAGAGTCCTATTTTCAATATGGATCTTGTAGCTAAGCTCATCAATTGTCTAATTGATAACAGATTTTTCTTTTAGTCTTTGACATGTCGTACCACTTGAATGGTGAAAACCATATCATCATACATCTTTATCCTAAAGGTAATAATGCCGGCAATCTCCAAGGTATAATCATTACCTACAGAAATATATCTTCTTGAGATAAAGCTAATATTGATAGAACCATTCTCTCCTTAAGGTCATATGCCAAGATGCTATTGAATCTACTAGCCAGACATCCATAAACTCCTTTCTTCTTCAGAAAATTATTATTGTCTCATTGTAGAACACTTGGCCTTTACTGATTGTGCAAGTAAGAGAATCTTTGAGATCAATTCCTTTCTTTTTGCATACATTATTTTTATTCTCCAAAACTCCTTGATGTGCCTCATCTTGTCACAATTGTAGCATTTGATATTCTTCTCTTTTTCTAGACTTTTTATCTACTGTGTTCCTAGTGAGAGTCCGTGACTCTCACTAGGGCCATGCTTCATTGATCTTCCTCTTGTTGCAGATAATGCCTCAGCCTCTGCTATAACATTACCAATCTATCTTCCTTATTTCTGTACCAATTTTCCTCTTCCAGAACTGCAACTGCAATAACATCAAAGACTAAATTGGTTGTGTTGTTGGTCAGATTGATAATAAGTTGATCATATATGAATCAGGTAAACTCTAAAGAAGATTCTCAGCATGTTCCATATCTTTAATATTATGCTCCATAGTAGAAAGTTGAGAGAGCAACATATTGAGAGTGTTGATATGATCCATTACTGATGTGGATTCCAACATACAAAGAGTGCAGAGCTTTTCTTAAAGATTTTGCTATGAAGTGACTTGACTTTATATAACATTGTCAAAGTATTCCAAATCTCCTGAATTGTTGTCTTCTTTGTGATACTAGATAGAAATTCGTCCGTTAATACCAGGTGTAAGTTAGCGATTGTATTGTCGACCACCTTCAATTGTCGTCAGACAATTATCCTTAGAATTGCTCCCATCTTCATCTTCTATAGGGAGAAATTACTTCCATTGAACTTTTTTAATTTCCAACTTTGTAGTCATTATTTTACTTGATCTACTTTCCTCCTTGAACCAAGTCTTTCAAATTACTTCCACCTGCACTGGATGGATGGATCCTTTCTTCTATATCTTGATACCTTATATAGGAAGCAGGAGAGGTTACAAATATCTCCTCCACGGTGCACCTTGTGTGGAAGGTTACAACCATGCACCTCATCCCACGCAAGTGGTTGCAATCGTGGGTGCAGATAACTCTTATTTTTTTAATCTTATCACTTGTCATGTTACTGATGTAGAAAAGATTAAAATATAATATTTATAATTTAATTAATATATTTTTAATGTAAAAACATCAGAAGAGTAAGTAAACTTATAAGAGAAACTACAAGGTAGTTGCTTGTGTTATTTTTTGTTTGGTTTGAGAATAATATATAAAGTGTAAGCTATTTTTTTTTCCTCCTCCTCACTTGGGAGATTTACTTTTCGCTCCTATCTCCTCTTCCATTAGCCTCACTTAGGAGATACCCTCTCCTTATCTCCACTTTGCCTCCTCTCACCCCTACCCAGTGGTAGCTTCATCTCCAAAGGCAGTCGAGCATTCTCTTTCTCCTAGACTGTTGGTTTTCAAATCTATAACCCCTCGCATCTTGGGTTGGCCTTCTTCACCAAGCTCATGGTGTTTCCTCGTGGAGACTAGATCCATTCTTGAAGACAAAACTTTAGAAAATATAAAATAGTTCTAATTTTTTTGTTACCTTAGACTTTGAGGAGCTTAACAAGGCTAGGTCCATAGTGGTAAGCTAGCTTTATAGTGCTTAGGCTCTGTGCACCTTAATGGCCATGCCTAAATATCATCATGTATGTTTTGTATGTATTTTGTGTTAAGTCTATGAAGTTGTCGAATGTACATATGTATACAGACTGTAAATTGGTCTATGCTCAATTTGAGAAGATACATGATGCATGGTTTAAACAATTGCATTTAGATCTGATGCTTTAAGCTAAAATTTGTTGGGAAGCCCTCTCAAGTTGCAGTTAGGGAACATTGTAAAATAACTCTTTCTGTCTCTCGGATGTCTGTCCCTAGGAACATTCAGTACCATTGATAAATCCATTAGATAATACTGATTCGGATTTCCCGTCTAGCTAAGAGATTACATAGTTTTCTTAATCATGAAGAGACCATCAAGTTCAAAATTATTTTAGTAAAATATGGTAACATCGATTGACCTTTTGCACATTAGCTTCCATAAACATTGTTGGAGCTGAAGACTCTTGTTTACATCTATGGAAAACTTGCCTTCGAGCTTCTCTTATCTTACGGGGGGATTTGTGCATCCATTATTGTATACATCCCTATTATGAATGCTAAATTTCCTTATGACTCCTATAAGGTAGCTTATTTTATCCACTGACCTCTGATTTGGTAATTCTGACTTTCAAGAATATTATCTTTATTAAATTATCTCACTTGTTTGATAAAAATAAATGAATTTGAAAGGCTAATCCTAAAGATGATCATAAAATAAGTATGTGTAATCATTTTAATCCACTAACTTTAGAGAAGAAGATAGATAGTTTCTTATTTCTTTTTTGAAATATTTCTATCAAACAAGTTATTGTTGGAAACTATTAATTGCTAGACTTCCTAACCCATCTTTGTGGCATCTATGTGCTTGTCATGTGATCTTTCTTGCAGATCATATTTCTCCTACTTTCTTTTAACTTGCATTTAGATCTTGGATAACATACTTTTGCTTTATCATGGTCACTAAAACACTATTGTTGGACCAATAAACGAGAAAATAAATTTAATAAATATATGTCACATCTCAGATTTATAAAAAGCATAATAAAATTAGTATTTTATTATCCTTAATTTGTATAATAAATTTTCTTTTTTTTTCTTTATAAATTTAAATCATTGTCTTTATAATAGTAAATATTTTATTAACTAGAAAAAAGATGATATTCTTGGTAGGGTTACATGTCTCTTCTACCCAAACTTCAGATCTATTACAAAATAGTAGATTACTCTGAAAATAAATATAAAATAAAAGCGGTAGGAACATCAAAAAATCATAAAAAAATTTATAATACTTATGTAATATAAATAAATATAAATAATTTAATAAAAATAATAATATATCGATTCATCAAAAAACTTATGCATTAGAAAAAAAGATAATAATTTCTTACATAATAAATAAAATCATGCATCAGCTATATGCTACACATACATAATAACTAGATAATAAAGACATACATCGCACCAGATGGTATACTCTCCCAACAACGAATGAAGAGACATATTTCACGGGATGGATTCCTTCCAATAGCGGATGGAGATAATCCATATCGCACTCCCAATAGCGAATGAAGTGGTATCCTTTACCTACCCAAGTGGGGACATATTCCTCCCAATAATGGATGGAGGAATCGTCTAATCATCACGTCTAATGGTCCGCTAATCCCCGAAGGGAATCGCCATACCTGTCGTCAACAATGATACATAAACATTCATGATTATTCATTTACACTCATCCATTCACTCATGCATGCATCAAGAAATCAATATAATTAAATATTTTGAGAGACTATTCTTACTCCATTCACTCATGCATGCATCAAGAAATCAATATAATTAAATATTTTGAGAGACTATACTTGACGTAAATGATATCTTTATTGGTGGCACCACACTATAATGGGCCCATGGCTCCTTTCATCGGTTGCACATTCAATGTGAACTACTAGCCTAGTTATATCTACTACATGATAATAATCATATCAATATCATAAACTTAAGAAAAGTAGAAAACTAATAATTATTTTTAAATGATATCTTCAGATAAAACCTTTAAGTTCATCAAATCATAAATGCATGAAACATTAATTTTCCAATAGTCTTCAATCAATTAAAACCCTAATTGGAATAGCTCAATTGACTTAAATCAAGCTCAATTCGATTATAACCTAATCGAACCAACCTCAAATCTTTATAGAACCGGTTTGGAATCATCCTAAACTGGTCTAATTTAGATTTGATTGATCTCGATTAGGTCGGTTTGAATTAGTCAAGTTAGTCTAAAATCATCCTAAATTGGTTTTACGGATCAAACTTATTTGATTTAGTCAATTAATGAGCTTAAACCAATAAAGGGAAAGGAATTTGAACTATGTCATATAATGCTAGCCCAAACCGAACCAACCCACCCGAGTCATTGATGGGTTACATGTGTTGCACATGCTTGTTCCAAGTAATAGGTTGAGTTGAGGTACAACAAGCCAGATAGAGGAGCGATGATGTGACTCTCACTAGGGCCATGCTTCATTGATCTTCCTCTTGTTGCAGATAATGCCTCAGCCTCTGCTATAACATTACCAATCTATCTTCCTTATTTCTGTACCAATTTTCCTCTTCCAGAACTGCAACTGCAATAACATCAAAGACTAAATTGGTTGTGTTGTTGGTCAGATTGATAATAAGTTGATCATATATGAATCAGGTAAACTCTAAAGAAGATTCTCAGCATGTTCCATATCTTTAATATTATGCTCCATAGTAGAAAGTTGAGAGAGCAACATATTGAGAGTGTTGATATGATCCATTACTGATGTGGATTCCAACATACAAAGAGTGCAGAGCTTTTCTTAAAGATTTTGCTATGAAGTGACTTGACTTTATATAACATTGTCAAAGTATTCCAAATCTCCTGAATTGTTGTCTTCTTTGTGATACTAGATAGAAATTCGTCCGTTAATACCAGGTGTAAGTTAGCGATTGTATTGTCGACCACCTTCAATTGTCGTCAGACAATTATCCTTAGAATTGCTCCCATCTTCATCTTCTATAGGGAGAAATTACTTCCATTGAACTTTTTTAATTTCCAACTTTGTAGTCATTATTTTACTTGATCTACTTTCCTCCTTGAACCAAGTCTTTCAAATTACTTCCACCTGCACTGGATGGATGGATCCTTTCTTCTATATCTTGATACCTTATATAGGAAGCAGGAGAGGTTACAAATATCTCCTCCACGGTGCACCTTGTGTGGAAGGTTACAACCATGCACCTCATCCCACGCAAGTGGTTGCAATCGTGGGTGCAGATAACTCTTATTTTTTTAATCTTATCACTTGTCATGTTACTGATGTAGAAAAGATTAAAATATAATATTTATAATTTAATTAATATATTTTTAATGTAAAAACATCAGAAGAGTAAGTAAACTTATAAGAGAAACTACAAGGTAGTTGCTTGTGTTATTTTTTGTTTGGTTTGAGAATAATATATAAAGTGTAAGCTATTTTTTTTTCCTCCTCCTCACTTAGGAGATTTACTTTTCGCTCCTATCTCCTCTTCCATTAGCCTCACTTAGGAGATACCCTCTCCTTATCTCCACTTTGCCTCCTCTCACCCCTACCCAGTGGTAGCTTCATCTCCAAAGGCAGTCGAGCATTCTCTTTCTCCTAGACTGTTGGTTTTCAAATCTATAACCCCTCGCATCTTGGGTTGGCCTTCTTCACCAAGCTCATGGTGTTTCCTCGTGGAGACTAGATCCATTCTTGAAGACAAAACTTTAGAAAATATAAAATAGTTCTAATTTTTTTGTTACCTTAGACTTTGAGGAGCTTAACAAGGCTAGGTCCATAGTGGTAAGCTAGCTTTATAGTGCTTAGGCTCTGTGCACCTTAATGGCCATGCCTAAATATCATCATGTATGTTTTGTATGTATTTTGTGTTAAGTCTATGAAGTTGTCGAATGTACATATGTATACAGACTGTAAATTGGTCTATGCTCAATTTGAGAAGATACATGATGCATGGTTTAAACAATTGCATTTAGATCTGATGCTTTAAGCTAAAATTTGTTGGGAAGCCCTCTCAAGTTGCAGTTAGGGAACATTGTAAAATAACTCTTTCTGTCTCTCGGATGTCTGTCCCTAGGAACATTCAGTACCATTGATAAATCCATTAGATAATACTGATTCGGATTTCCCGTCTAGCTAAGAGATTACATAGTTTTCTTAATCATGAAGAGACCATCAAGTTCAAAATTATTTTAGTAAAATATGGTAACATCGATTGACCTTTTGCACATTAGCTTCCATAAACATTGTTGGAGCTGAAGACTCTTGTTTACATCTATGGAAAACTTGCCTTCGAGCTTCTCTTATCTTACGGGGGGATTTGTGCATCCATTATTGTATACATCCCTATTATGAATGCTAAATTTCCTTATGACTCCTATAAGGTAGCTTATTTTATCCACTGACCTCTGATTTGGTAATTCTGACTTTCAAGAATATTATCTTTATTAAATTATCTCACTTGTTTGATAAAAATAAATGAATTTGAAAGGCTAATCCTAAAGATGATCATAAAATAAGTATGTGTAATCATTTTAATCCACTAACTTTAGAGAAGAAGATAGATAGTTTCTTATTTCTTTTTTGAAATATTTCTATCAAACAAGTTATTGTTGGAAACTATTAATTGCTAGACTTCCTAACCCATCTTTGTGGCATCTATGTGCTTGTCATGTGATCTTTCTTGCAGATCATATTTCTCCTACTTTCTTTTAACTTGCATTTAGATCTTGGATAACATACTTTTGCTTTATCATGGTCACTAAAACACTATTGTTGGACCAATAAACGAGAAAATAAATTTAATAAATATATGTCACATCTCAGATTTATAAAAAGCATAATAAAATTAGTATTTTATTATCCTTAATTTGTATAATAAATTTTCTTTTTTTTTCTTTATAAATTTAAATCATTGTCTTTATAATAGTAAATATTTTATTAACTAGAAAAAAGATGATATTCTTGGTAGGGTTACATGTCTCTTCTACCCAAACTTCAGATCTATTACAAAATAGTAGATTACTCTGAAAATAAATATAAAATAAAAGCGGTAGGAACATCAAAAAATCATAAAAAAATTTATAATACTTATGTAATATAAATAAATATAAATAATTTAATAAAAATAATAATATATCGATTCATCAAAAAACTTATGCATTAGAAAAAAAGATAATAATTTCTTACATAATAAATAAAATCATGCATCAGCTATATGCTACACATACATAATAACTAGATAATAAAGACATACATCGCACCAGATGGTATACTCTCCCAACAACGAATGAAGAGACATATTTCACGGGATGGATTCCTTCCAATAGCGGATGGAGATAATCCATATCGCACTCCCAATAGCGAATGAAGTGGTATCCTTTACCTACCCAAGTGGGGACATATTCCTCCCAATAATGGATGGAGGAATCGTCTAATCATCACGTCTAATGGTCCGCTAATCCCCGAAGGGAATCGCCATACCTGTCGTCAACAATGATACATAAACATTCATGATTATTCATTTACACTCATCCATTCACTCATGCATGCATCAAGAAATCAATATAATTAAATATTTTGAGAGACTATTCTTACTCCATTCACTCATGCATGCATCAAGAAATCAATATAATTAAATATTTTGAGAGACTATACTTGACGTAAATGATATCTTTATTGGTGGCACCACACTATAATGGGCCCATGGCTCCTTTCATCGGTTGCACATTCAATGTGAACTACTAGCCTAGTTATATCTACTACATGATAATAATCATATCAATATCATAAACTTAAGAAAAGTAGAAAACTAATAATTATTTTTAAATGATATCTTCAGATAAAACCTTTAAGTTCATCAAATCATAAATGCATGAAACATTAATTTTCCAATAGTCTTCAATCAATTAAAACCCTAATTGGAATAGCTCAATTGACTTAAATCAAGCTCAATTCGATTATAACCTAATCGAACCAACCTCAAATCTTTATAGAACCGGTTTGGAATCATCCTAAACTGGTCTAATTTAGATTTGATTGATCTCGATTAGGTCGGTTTGAATTAGTCAAGTTAGTCTAAAATCATCCTAAATTGGTTTTACGGATCAAACTTATTTGATTTAGTCAATTAATGAGCTTAAACCAATAAAGGGAAAGGAATTTGAACTATGTCATATAATGCTAGCCCAAACCGAACCAACCCACCCGAGTCATTGATGGGTTACATGTGTTGCACATGCTTGTTCCAAGTAATAGGTTGAGTTGAGGTACAACAAGCCAGATAGAGGAGCGATGATGTGTCTAATGCCAATCGTATAGTTGGGTAGGCTTAATTTCATGGACTAGGCTAAGCCTCACTTATAAGTTTGGCTGAGCCTTACCACTAAACTAGGTCATGCTTGACTCGCGAGTTGATCGTACCTAGACACATGAGTTGGGGTTGTACCTAACCACATGGATTGGGTTGTACCTTGTCGTATGAGCTGGCCCATGCCTGGCCACATGAGCTGGGTCATACATGGCCACATGGACTGGATCGTACTTAACGATATGAGTTGGGTTATACTTGGCCACATGGGTTAGGTCGTACATTGTCACATGAGTTGACTCTTGCTTGGCCACATAGGTTGGATCATGTCAAATCACATGGGCTAGATTGTGCTTAGCCACATGGGCTAGGTCGTATATGAACACAAGTCAAATTAGATTTCAATATACTCAAGTCAAACTCCAATTAGACTTCTCTTATCAAATTAGATTTCAATATATAAAATTATTAAAGAATAATTCAAATCCATTAATTAAAAATTTTAATTCATGATCTTAAATTTAAAATTAATTATATTATAAATTCATACATAATTCTTGAAACATAGATATATCTAATTAAATAAATTAAAATTATTATGCTAATCCAAAAATAAGAATTTTAATAATTAAATTAATATTAAAATTTACTTAAACTTAATAGATCAATATAAATCAAATGATCATTCTAACATCACAAATCAATTATCATTATTTACTAATCATAAAAATTTGAAATTAAAACATCATTATGCATCATAAAATTATAACAATCTTAATATAAATCAAAACATAAATCAAAGTTAATTAAAAAAGAAAGGATCCTTTCTCTGCTCGACTATCATTTTCTCGATATCATCTCATCGAAAAGTCCTCTCCAAGATGAGATCTCTCTGAAAGATAAATAATAATTTAATTTAATTTTTAAATTATTTTTATTTTACTTTCGCATACAAAGAAAAAAAAATTCATTTCTTATAGTTCACACATAAACTATTTACTTCCTAAAAATTAAATCATTCATTAGGAAATAAATCAATTAGTAATTTGATTGATTAGTAGAATTCTTAACTTATTCATTAAGGAAATCAAATTTAATCATTTCCTTAACTATAATACATAAACATAAAAATTAATAATAAAGTAATACATCATTTATAATAATTAGTTTATATTCAGGAAATAATTATCGATGATTACAATATACTTATAAATAATATTATTATAATATATTTAAGGATTTGAATTGAAAAATATTCATTCTCGATCAAGACTCATGACCATCATATTGATGTTACAAGTAAAAGTCAACCGAACAAATCTACCATGTCTGTCATGTTTATGAATGAAAAATATTTTTTAATTTTTTTTTATTTCAGAGAATATTTCTCTAAGTTCATCGATTGGCATCAGATGGACTTTGTTTAGAATTCGTTTCCAACATCATCTCTATAGATAACCTTCGATCGAATTAGGACGAATAATCATCACGATGGAGATCAACGATGTTTGATAGATTATATTGAAATTATTTTATTACAATAATAAATAATTGATCGGATTAGCGGATCTGTTTCTTTTTTGGCGGTGGAGTTTTGCTTCTCTACAATTCCATTTGGTTGGATTAAGTCTCGGTCTTACGAGTCGAGTTCAGATCCATAACCAGCGTTTTGAGCGGGAACTCTCCGCGTTGCGACTTTTGACTTTGTTTTCCCGCGCGCACGGCAGCATCCGAGACAAACGTTTCAACCAATAAGAATCAGCCACGTTTCCGGATTCCAAACCTTCCCTCTCGTGTGGACACTCTTTGCGTGATCAACGTCCCGATGACGCCCAGCTCATCGATCCGTGGTCACGACATATCAACCAATCACCGACTACCATCTCTCTCTTAAAAGGCCAATCCGACGCGATTTGCCTTCCCACACCCATTCGTCCATCAGTTTGCGATCGCCATGGCGCCCAAGGCCGAAAAGAAGCCGGCGGAGAAGAAGCCCGCGGAGAAGGCGACGGAGGAGAAGGGGAAGAAGGCGGAGAAGGCTCCCGCGGAGAAGAAGCCCAAGGCCGAGAAGCGCCTTCCCTCTAAGGATGGTGCCGTGGCCGCCGGCGACAAGAAGAAAAAGAAGAAGGCCAAGAAGGGGACCGAGACCTACAAGATCTACATCTTCAAGGTGCTAAAGCAGGTGCACCCGGACATCGGCATCTCCAGCAAGGCCATGTCCATCATGAACTCCTTCATCAACGACATCTTCGAGAAGCTCGCCGCCGAGGCCTCCCGCCTCGCCCGCTACAACAAGAAGCCCACCATCACCTCCCGCGAGGTGCAGACCTCCGTTCGCTTGGTCCTCCCTGGTGAGCTCGCCAAGCATGCTGTGTCGGAGGGGACCAAGGCGGTTACTAAGTTCACCAGTTCCTGAGTGATCTACGATGGGTGCTTCTTTGTTGTGATTTGGCTCACGTTGTGATGCAAGTAGGGTTTCTGGTGTAATTATGTTGAATCTTAACTGGAAAGGAGGCTTCCTATTTATTTTTCGATTTTTCTTTAATTTTTGACTCCGTTTGCCGATCCTCTTATGATTTGCCAGCTTTATAATTTGGCGTTTTTGTGCATGAGATGCCATCATTATCTTGTGGTCTGTTGTGTACGAGGGAATGTCTGGTTGCTTTTGGCTGTGTTGTGAAGTAGTTGAATTTTTAATATAATTAATACGAGTTGAACTAAGATCATAACACTACCAACTCATCTTGCCACTTGGCCTAAAAAAGTCACTTCAGAAAAGTTAGTATTCGCAACCTAAAATCACAACGCTACCATGTCATTGAAGTCTAATGACATGGCATAGCATTCTCAAACTTATCCGAAAACGTGTGTGAGAAAGTATTTTACTTAGGATCCATAAGAAATTATTTTAATAAACATCTCATAACTAATATAAATTATAAATAGATTTTTTTTAAGTTTTGAATAGTTGCATAATAAAGGGTTTAAAATGTTATGATCGGGGTCGGTACTAAGAGGGGGGGTGAATTAGTGCAGCGGATAAAGATATCGATTTTTGGGAAAATCCTTTCGTATGATAAAACTGAACTCGGAGATGTTTAACTTTAAAAGTAAAGTAAGAGCATATTGAAGGTAGTTTGTAGTTAATGTAAATTATAGGAAGTAAATGCAAACCAGAGAATATGCTAATTTTATAGTGGTTCGATCGTCATGACCTATATCGACTTCGTCGATTACTCTTCTGTCGAGGCCATCGGCATCCACTATCGATCTTTCTTCAATAGGCGAAGACCAACCACCTTTTACACTCTTCTCCTTTTATCGGATTTAGGAGACAACCCTTACAAGCACTCACTCCCCTTAAATAAAATTCTAAACTTAGATTATAGGAGGGGATTTTTCTAATGATTGTAACAGTGTTTTCTTATTTTTAAATACTTTGTGCTTATGTCTTTTAACCAGGGATGAGAGGGGTATTTATAGGCTTCAAGTTGATTCAAACTTGGAGCCTAAAAACATCTTATCCCGGGTTTCCTAGGTCCGGACGGTACCACTGCTAGTGTCAATCTAACACTGACACTACACTGGGTGGTACCACTGCCCAAGCTGGCGGTACCACGGCCTGTAGCCTCTCGGAGGCTATGTCTGGGCGGTACCATCGCCTAGACTGGTGGTACCACCGCCTGACACATTCTCGGAGACTGTGCCACGACGGTGTTACCTCTTGAGGCACTATTTGAGCCTTTTTATTGGGCCCAACACAGTTCTTACATGGGCCCAATTGACCCATAATTGGGTTAGCCCAATTTCAAACCTAATTACGTGCTAACTACGAAATCGAAGACATACTTAAGCTAAACAAGTCTGCAAGTCTTGGTTTCTTCCTGTGAGCTTCCGACGAACTTCCGATGATCTCTCGGTAATGTTCCAGTGGACTCCCGGCAAGCTCCTAGACTTCACGACGATCTTCTTGGCGAGTTCCGATGAGCTTCTCTAGCAAGCTTTGAGACTTCTCGACTGGTTCCGACAGAACATCTGACGAACGTCCGGACTTCCGATGAACTCTCGAACTCCCAACGAAATCGTGTCCTTGACTCTAGAACTTCATTTTGCTTCATGCCTTGCTATCGTAGTTAATCCTGCACATGTAAAACACACTTTGATATAGACAATTAATATTAAGCATTAATCATGTTGTCTGACATGTTATTGGTCCCTCGACACTTCGTCCGATTCTTCGACGCATCGTCCTCTCTTACAGCCTATTGCCCAATCGGCCAGTTGACTCCTCAACTCCGATATCCTTGGCGCAATATCCGCTCTTTTTAGCCCGATGCCCGAATCCATGGCCCGAAGCCTTCTGTCGATATGTCGACTGATCATTCGGCCCGACGTCTAGTCTTCTGATATGTTTTCCTCTGGCCCAACATGATTCTTCCTGCTTTAATTGTCTCATCCTGATTGAAGCATCCTGTGTCACTCAAAACGTAGATCAAATCATAAATAATTATCAATTGGTTTCATCATTAAAATCCGAGATTCAACACAAAATGGTTCATTAGTGCCCACATGACACAACTTTTGTTTGCAAGTCTAGTACAACCACTAAAACCAAAGAAAATGGTGCTACTAAGCCTACTATCAGTCCTTTATATGCTGTGCAAAACATAAATAAAATCGAAAGATACGAACATACATAAATATTATATTGAACACCCCATTTATAATTTTTTAATCTTCTGCTCTTGCTGTAATTCATCTCTTGGCTCCCAATTGCTCTTCGCTGCTGTTGTTGAGTGGTCGAACTTTTAATCCGTCATGCTGCTTCAACTCGCCAATGACTATAACTTTAGTGTGTTTGTTTGTTGTGATTTGGCTCACATTGTAATGCAAGTAGGGTTTCTGATGTAATTATATTGGATCTTAACCGGAAAGGAGGCTTCCTTTAGAACTAATTTTGGCTGCAGTTGCTATTAATTTTTCAATTTTCTTTAATTTTGTACTCCATTTGCTATTTATTTTTTAATTTTTCTTTAATTTTTGACTCCTTTTACCGATCCTCTTATGATTTGCCAGCTTTATAATTTGGTGTTTTTGTGCATGAGATGCTATCATTATCTTGTGGTTTGTTGTGCATGAGGAAATATCTCACTTACTTTTGGATGTTATTGTTAAGTAGTTTCAGTTTTTAATTCATCGTATTGTTTTAATTTGTTAATGATTTTGATTTTAGCATGGGTACCGTGTTGTATTAATCATTGTTGATTTTTATGGATTCTTTATAAGAAAAAAAGATTATTTTTAATTAATTATTTAATTTTTTAGTAATATTTAATTTTATTTATTTATTTTATTGACTTAAGTATCAGAGGGTTAGGTTGTGATATTTTTTTTGATGTTGATCACTTGTATAGGTTTAGTAAAGAGTGTACTTTAAAGCGATGCTAAGTGTTTCCAAACAAGCTTGTTACGATGAACAAACTTGATATTAATGTTTGAGAGGAACCATTATGAGAAGCATGAAGTCACTATTAAGCAGCACCTATAGTTCAACACACTCAAACGGGGTAGGTCCATAAAAACATGTCTTAAAACCCTTATTAAAATCTAGAAGCATGTCTTTTGAGGGGGATGAATGATAAGAAAAATCACAATACTACTGACTCATCTCACAACTTGGGTTAAGGAAGCCACTTAAGAAAAGTTATGAGAAGACCTATATATACGCATTGAAGCTTGACGACATGACATAGCATTCCCAACCGTACCCTCCTAACAAGTGGTGTAAGGGACCATCCCTTACTTGTTCCAAACTATCACACATTTAGATGATTTTGCTTAAGTTGTGTGACACCCTTTCATGTCCATTCACAAAGGTCAACCTCCCTGAAATCTTCTATGATCCTTTAGGACTTACAAAAGAGAAAATATGTTAGAGAAAGTTTTTCACTTGAGATTCACAAACAATTATTTCAATAAACAATTCATAACCAATGCAAATTACAAACAAACTTTACAAGCTCAGATCGATCGCACAACAAAGGGTTCAAAATGATCCACTATAGATCGATATCTCTATAAGTGCTCACATAACATAACTTTTATTTACAAGCCTAGGACAGCCACCAAAACCAAAGAAAAATAGAGCTTCTAAGCCTACTGTCAGCCCTTTATATGCTGTGCAAGGCATAAACAAAATCAAAAGATACGAACATACATAAGCATTGCATCGAACACCCTATTTATAATTTTGTTCATGACATTCTCCCTCACTTATTCCTTCGACGTCTTCGTCGAAGCCCTTGCTGACGCTACAACTCCTCGCCTTTACTGAGTCTTTAATCTTCTGCTCCAACTGCAATCCACCTCTTGGCTCCTAATTGCTCTCCGCTGTTATTGTTGAGTAGTTGAACTTTTAATCCGCCATGCTGCTTCAACTCGCTAATGACTCTGCCTTTAGTGTGGGGTTGGTTGAGTTGTGTTGATTACTGTTGGTTCCTATGGATCATTCAGATGAAGGAAAAGACCATCCTTAGTATGCATCAGTCTCTCAAATGTCTTATACCGCTTGAATTAGGTAGATGCTTGTTGGAACTTTAACGAGTATTGCCTCCCAAACTTTTAAAGGTTTTGGGCCCTTCCTCTATAAAATTTGCTAATCGACTATTTTTTTTTACTTAGTTGTCATTTCCAAGTAGGTTTGCATCACTTCCATTTTCGATTGGCATTCTGTCGAGAAATGAAGCGGATAATCTACTCAGTAGCACTGATCACCATTGATAAGGATTTGCCAACTATTATCTTCCAGTTGGTTTCTTCGAAGGGTCTTTGAACATATACAGAGCTCATCTACCGGATATATAAGAGAATTGGGATACTCGATTTTGCCCATTCTCTTAAGAGTTGAAAGACAAAGGTTACTTTTATTTCGCCCGCCTCCTCAAGGCTTGTGCTCTATGCATCAAGCTGGTTATTAGCTTTCGCCCGCTCTTTGCTTACACTTTTGGAGCACTCGAAGTGTTTGCACTTATTGTGTTGAGTTAGCTACTGTGATTCACCTTCTCAATGCTATCAAACTTCTAGAATACAGAAAGATTTTACCCCAACTTGGAGTAAGTCTCTAATAGTTTTGGTCACCTCTGGGATTGTACTATCTTCTCCATCAACCTAACCACCTACTCCACTGAGTAGCAAGGGTACAACACCATGTATCGCTTGCTTCATTCCTTGGTCATGTGCTTTTGCATCGACCTGAAGTCCTCCACTTTCGGCTATCTTGATGAGAAGCTCGTTGACACAAGTCTTACAAAGTTTCCTAGCCTTTGTCCTTCAACCTTGTCTTGGTACTTGGAGTTTATCTCCGTATTTTCCACCTCCTCGGCTCCTTTCACGACTAAGCGCTCTCCCTCAATAAGAGTAAGGGATCAATGACTTCACAGAAGTCTCGCCTTTACGGTACCATGGCACTGCCATGCCCATGGCTTTACTATCCGTCACCTCGCATATGTATCCCTTTCTTTGCGATCAGTAGATCTGTCTCTATGGCACTATGGCAGTCCTCCGAGTCCACCTCCATTTTAACCAATGCTCGGTTTTGGGTAGCTAAGTTCCTTTAGACTCGTTATTGCTTCCTCTCCCTTTTCAACCCCCTACTTCAACACTTTAGTATTCTCTGAGCAGTTCCCCTTAGTCGATAGAAAGATATATTACAACTCTCATGCATGACCTCTATTATCATGTTGTAAGGTTCGCACCGATTCTGTTCTCCTTAGCTTCCTTGGTAGCAATGTTCGCTTACTCGGTCTTGTCCTCTGACTAACTGGGCTCCCTTAAGCGAATATGAGCACTGGAGCAGTCTAACTCTCCAGTTGCTCTAATCATACCTCTACGCGATTAAGTCCCTCCCATGGGATTCACTGGTACTTGCATTCAGTATACTCCCTCGGTGATGCACAACCCCCATATGCTGATGACCAGGGCTTTTATCCGATGTAAAATTTGATACATGTATGAAAGACCCGCCTCTATGATACCATAGCGTTCACTCCTTGAATCCAAGCCTTTCTTGCCATTGTGTTATTCACCAAAGTGGGGCTCTTAGTAGCTCCTGATCATACATCTGTATGATCTAGTCCATCGCGAGAGTAGATTCGTGTATATCATATTGCTACGAATTGTTCCACTATGATTCGCTGTACCATATCACCTCTTGGTGACATCTTTATTACATTCTGATCCTTGTGGGATGAATTCAGATTGTGATCCCTTCATGTGTAGCCTTTGCCAACACATCGCAAGGCCTTTTCCACCTTCGATTGTGTTCGCTCCTTTGGCAATCGACCTTCATCAACCCGCTCTCGGGTCACACCAAGACGAAGCACCACTCTAGAATAATCCATCACTTTGTAGCTCCCGAAGTATATCAACTTTGCTGAAAATGGTGTACCATTGTCTAGATCCTAGGCCTCTACCCCCACCAGTACAATCTCCACTGTGCACCGCTTCCTTCATGACAATTCGAATGGCAACACTATGACATATTCTTCAAGAGTACTCGCCTCAGCATCCTCTTGCCCCATGCTAAGGCCTTTTGAACCCAACTTCGCATCTGTAAGTTGAGTCATCTTGGTTCCTCCATCAAATACTTCTCTAAGATAGGGTGTATGTGCCTCAAAGCTCCCTTCGTATTTGGCACCATGCAGGATGAGTCCACTCCATCAGAATGAAGGACCCATAGAACGATATGATCCCGCTCTTGCCTCTAAAAGAGTTCATGTCCTTGACCTCTGTCTAAGGAAATCTTTGTGCTTCTACTTCATATTCCATCTTCTATGTTGGCTCCCTTCATGTGGCTTAGGTACTTCGCTAAGTTACACCTAGTTCTCGATTTGCATTGAATTGATGGTGGCCCTCGTGCCCATCATTCCATGGGTCAGCTCTTTGTTGAGTCCGATCTTCATTTCGACTCCAAGTGTACCTTCATTTATATTGCCTTGGGTCGCTCCCCCACTTGATCTCGCAATACATCCCCAAATGCATTATCTCATATGAGATATATAATGACTCCTCACCACTCACTTGGTTCGTTGAGCTTTGTGGGGCTATTGTCTTGAGGTACTCCTCCTCAATATGTGTGGTCCATTGCATATGATTCTCTTTCTGGAGAACCGAGACTTATCCCTCCAAGGTATTTATCCCGTTGGAGCAACTTCTCTCTTCGCATCCTTCCCTCTAGAAGTTTCAGATACCACCACCCTCTTGGACTACTCTGCCTTGCTGAACAAACTATACATTGTTTTGCCCTTGTAAATGCACTTGCTAGATTGAGACTCCTCGCCAATATAGCCCTTGCTGCACCTCTCAATTCTTAGCAATATGCTGAAATCGTTGCACACTTCAGCCTCCTACATACATATCATTCTCATGTTGAAGAGAAAGTTTCAATACTCCATGTCGTCGAGTTTTGGTCGCCTTGAGATAGCCACGAATATTCCATCATTTGCATATAAGCCCTTGTATGAGCATCGAATTCTTCGAGTTAGCAATTCCCCTCACCTTTGTAAGCTTTGCACAACTCTTTCGATCACTGATTAACCCATTCCACCTTGCATGGTCTCATCTTTTACCAAGTGTCTCGCTTGCCTTTAGCACCATCAAGCATGGTTGCCTATGTTGAACCGTAGCTCAAACTCAGCCATCTCAAACTTTGTGCGCTATTCATTCTTCCCAATTTACTTGTCCTCGTAGTGCCTCTTGTATGAAGGGTTAGCTATTCCTCTGAATGTTAATCTTAGATGCTCGCTCCTTTGAGTGATTTATTTTCCCTATATCTCGATGTCTGTTTTCCCCCAAACGGTCGCGCATGCTGGTTGCCCTCAATGCAACCCCACTAGGTCCCCCACGTTTGCATGCCAAGTTTTTCTATGAGAGCTTATCTCGCTCTAATACCATATGTCATGCACTTAGCTAGTTTTGCCTAAGTTGTGCGGTACCCTTGCGTGTCCATCTGCAAATGTCAGCCTCCTCGAAACCTCCTATGGTCCCTTAGGACCTACAAAAAGAAAATAGGTTAGAGAAAACGTCTCACTCAAGATCTACAAGCAAGCATTTCAGTAAACACTTCATAGCTAATGCAAATTACAAATAGACTTTACAAGCTCTGAACGATCGCATAACAAAGGGTCCAAAATGGTCCACTACAGAATGATATCCCCACAAGTACCTACATGACACAACCTTTGTTTATAAGCCTAGGACAGCCACCAAAATCAAAGAAAATGAGGTTGCTAAGCCTATTGCCAACCCTTTATATGCTGTGCAAAGTATAAACAAAACTGAAAGATACAGACATACATAAGCATTACATCGAACACCCTGCTTACAATTTTGTTTGTGACAGAACGAGCTAAGTGTTGGGTTGATGGCCCATATTCAGCCCATGTGGGCTTTATCAGCCCACAGCCCACACCCCCTCTTAACCTAACCCTAATTAAGATTAGCGGGGTGTGGTGGCTGCGTTTTAGAGGCAGATTAAAGCTATAAAAAGGCAACAACGAGGCAGATCCTTGGAGCCACGAGATTCCAAAGAGAAGAAGGAGAACAAGGCAGAAAAGGAAGAGAAAGAAAGGGAAGAAGACAAGGACAACGCAGAGAGACTGTTCTCAATCATCTAGCAGTGTTCTCATCTCAGGTTAGATCAAATCTACAGTAGCCTCTTGCTGTGATTACTTGGGAGGTTTTAGATATTGTGGGCAGTGACGTGATCCTTGTATCCCAGTTATTCTCTTGTGGTTGTTGCTAGGGTTTTGGGCAAGAGATTGAGATTTGTACATTCATTATTCTCATAGTGGATTATCTCTAGTTTGCCCCGTGGTTTTTACCCTTCACATTGAAGGGGTTTTCTACGTATATCTTGGTGTTATGTTTGATTGTGTTTCCATTTTATTCCGCTGCGTATTTTGGTCTTCTAGTATTTGTTCCTATACAAAGGTTATTCCTGTTTATATCCCCATCAACTGGTATCAGAGCCAGGTTTTGGTGATTTAATTTTTGTATTTGACCATGGAGGCCAGTAATATTTCTCGCATGATTAGTTTGAATGGAAATAATTGGATGATATGGAAACCAAGAATGGAAGATCTCTTGTATTGCAAAGATTTGTATGGACCTTTGCAAGGGGATAGTGCAAAACCTACAACTATGACAGATGATGAGTGGAAGAGGTTAGATCGAAAAACAATTGGGTTTATTAGACAGTGGCTTGATGATAGTGTCTTTCACCATGTTTCTACTGAAATTTCTGCATATTCTCTTTGGAAAAAATTGGAAAGTCTCTATGAAAGAAAAACAACTGGCAACAAAGCTTTTTTGATCAGAAAACTTGTGAACCTAAAATATAGAGAGGGTGCTTCTATTGCTGAGAATTTGAATGAAATGCAGAGTATTACTAACCAGTTATCCTCTATGAAAATGTCTCTTGATGATGAGTTGCAGGCATTGTTACTTCTCAGTTCATTACCAGAAAGTTGGGAGACACTAGTGGTTTCCCTCAGTAATTCTGCACTAGATGGTATTGTCACTATGAGTCAAGTAACAAGCAGTTTGTTGAATGAGGAGTTGAGAAGAAAGAGTTTAGCAACATCTTAAAATGATTCACAGGCACTTATCTCAGAGAACAGAGGAAGGTCAAAGTCTAGAAGCAGTTCACGTATGGGTAGGAGCAAGTCAAGATCAAGAAAAGATATTGTTTGCTATAACTGTGGTGAGAAAGGACATTACAAGAACCAATATAAGCAACCTAAGAAGAACAAGAAAAAGGGAAAAGAAGTGGAGTCTACAGAGTCAAAGGATAATACTACAGCTACAGTGCAGGGTGGTGATTATTTGATTTTGTCTCCTTCTGATGATATTTTTTCTTGTGTGTCAGGATCTTGAGTGGGTGATTGACACAGGTGCTTCTTATCATGCTACACTACGGAGGGAGTTTTTTGCTACATACAGGTCTGGAAACTTTGGTGTTGTCAAGATGGGCAACTATGGCACAGCAGACATCATTGGCATGGGTGATATCCATTTAAAGACCAACCTTGGCTGCAAGTTGGTACTTAAGGATGTGAGGCATGTGGTTGACTTGAGGCTGAATTTAATTTCAGTTGGAAGACTAGATGATGAAGAGTATGAAAGCATATTTCACAGAGGGCAATGGAAGCTCAGTAAGGGTTCTCTTGTTATAGCTAGTGGAAAGAAATGTCATACTTTGTACAAGTTGCAGGCTAAAGCTTATGGTGAGCAATTAAATGCTACAGAGAAAGACTTCAGTATGGAGTTGTGGCATAGGCGATTGGGACACATGAGCGAGAAGGTGCTGCAAGCTTTTTCCAAGAAAGAGGTATTACCAGATCTCAGAGGTATACATCTGAACCCTTGTATTGATTGTTTGGCTGGTAAACAACATAGAGTTTCATTTGCTAGTGCTGCTTTGTCTAGAAAAATGCATGCCTTAGACCGTGTTTATACAGATGTATGTGGTCCTTTGAGGACAAAAACTCCTAGTGGATCTGTTGATGTTCTTGGTATAAGTGGTGCACTTTATTTTATCACTTTTATAGATGATTTTTCCAGGAAAGTTTGGGCTTATGCTTTGAAGACCAAAGATCAGGTTATTAATGTCTTCAAAGAGTTTCATGCCAAGGTTGAAAGGGAGACAGAAAGGAAATTGAAATGCATAAGATCAGATAATGGTGGTGAGTATACGGGATTGTTTAATGACTATTGCAGGTCACATGGGATCCAACATGAGATGATAGTTCCTGGTACACCTCAGCATAATGCAATTGCAGAGAGGATGAACCGCACCATCATGGAAAAGATCAGATGTATGCTTTCACAGGCCAAGCTACCCAAAAGGTTTTGGGATGAGACTCTGAGGACTGCAGTTGATGTGATCAACTTGTCACCATGTACAGCCCTAGATGGTGATGTTGCAGAGCATG
The DNA here is from genome assembly GCF_036884655.1 of Musa acuminata AAA Group. NCBI lineage: Eukaryota > Viridiplantae > Streptophyta > Magnoliopsida > Zingiberales > Musaceae > Musa > Musa acuminata. The sequence continues at coordinate 970,332 of NW_027021351.1, read as the reverse complement.
TATGGTTAGAGAAAGATGTTTCCTACAGGCATTTGAGAGTATTTGATTGTCGTGCATTTGCACATGTTCCAGATAATGAGAGGTCCAAGCTGGATGGTAAGTCTAAAGAATGTATTTTTCTTGGTTACTCACATGATCAGTTTGGTTACAGGCTTTGAGATCCAGAAAAGCAGAAGGTGTTCAGGAGCAGAGATGTGGTCTTCTTTGAGGATCAAACCTTTGAGGATTTGAAGAAGAAGGCACCAGCCAAGACTTCTGCAGAAGGATTAGCAGATTGTGACCCAGTTATTCCTCCAGTATATCAGGGTGATGGGGGAGATGTGCAGGAAAATAGTGTAGAGCCTAATGTTGATTTACCTGCAGGACATGTTGAGCAAGAAGAAGTAGGAGAGCAAGTTCCCGCAGAACCTCAGTTGAGAAGATCTTCTAGACAACGTCAACCTTTCAGAAGATACTCTACAGATGAGTATGTGATGCTTACTGATGCAGGTGAACCAGAGAGTTACCAGGAAGCAGTTGAGAGTGAGCAGAAAGAGAAGTGGTTAGTTGCTATGCAGGAAGAGATGGATGCTCTTTAGAAGAACCACACTTATGATTTGGTGCTGCTACCAAATGGAATGAAGGTCTTGAAGAACAAGTGGGTTTTTAGGTTGAAGACTCAAGAATATTGTTCTCAACCAAAGTACAAAGCTAGATTGGTTGTGAAAGGCTTTGGTCAAAAGAAAGGTATTGACTTTGAAGAGATATTTTCTCCTGTTGTTAAAATGTCTTCTATTCGTGTTGCTCTTGGTATTGCTGCTAGCCAGGACTTGGAGGTTGAGCAGTTAGATGTGAAGACAGCTTTCCTTTATGGTGATTTGGAGGAATAAATTTATATGGAGCAACCAGAAGGCTTCAAAGTCAAAGGTAAAGATAATTTTGTTTGCAAGTTGAAGAAGAGCTTGTATGGGCTAAAGCAAGCTCCAAGACAGTGGTACAGAAAGTTTGATTCATTTATGACAGAAAATGAATACAAAAGAACGGCTTCAGATCATTGTGTGTACATCAAATGGTTTGGTGAGGATTTTATTATTCTCTTACTTTATGTTGATGACATGCTTATTCTTGGGAAAGATATGTCTAAAATTGACAGGTTGAAGAAGGAACTGAGTGAGTCTTTTGCAATGAAGGACATGGGGCCAGCAAAGCAAATACTAGGCATGCAGATTTCTCGTGACAGGAAAAACAAGAAGATTTGGTTGTCACAGGAGAAATACATCGAGAAGGTATTGGAAAGATTCAGTATGAGCAATGTTAAGCCAGTTGGTTCTCCTCTTGTAGGTCACTTCAAGTTGTGCTCAGAACAGAGTCCGTCAAGTGATGAGGAGAAAGAGAAAATGCAAAAGGTTCCTTATGCTTCAGCAGTTGGAAGTTTAATGTATGCAATGATATGTACGATGCCAGACATCGCATATGCAGTGGGTGTTACTAGCAGATTTCTTGCAAATCCAGGCAAAGAGCACTGGGCAGCAGTGAAGTGGATTTTTAGATATCTCATAGGGAGCTCTAAGGTTTGTTTAAGCTTTGGAGGTGGACCACCTGTGTTAACAGGTTACACAGATGCAGATATGGCAAGAGATATAGATACGAGGAAGTCTACTTCAGGTTATGTACTTACTTCTGCAGGGGGAGCTGTGTCATGGCAATCCAGGTTGCAAAGGTGTATTGCTCTCTCTACCACAGAAGCAGAATATATTGCTGCTACAGAGGTATGCAAAGAAATGTTATGGATGAAAGAATTCTTACAAGAATTGGGGCTGAAACAGGAAAATTATGTGGTGTATTGTGACAGCCAAAGTGCCATCCATTTGTGTAAGAACCCAATGTTTCATTCCAAGTCAAAGCATATAGATGTCAGATACCACTGGATTCGAAATGTATTTGAAGAGAAGCAGTTGCAGCTTCAGAAAATTCATACAGATGACAACGGAGCAGACATGTTGACGAAGACCTTACCAAAAGAAAGACATGAGATATGCCGACAGCTGGTCGGCATGGTTTCACATTGAGGAGTCATGAGACAGCCTCCCTTATGGGCTGAAGGGGGAGGTTGTTGGGCTGATGGCCCATATTCAGCCCATGTGGGCTTTATCAGCCCACAGCCCACACCCCCTCTTAACCTAACCCTAATTAAGATTAGGGGGGTGTGGTGGCTGCGTTTTAGAGGCAGATTAAAGCTATAAAAAGGCAACAACGAGGCAGATCTTTGGAGCCACGAGATTCCAAAGAGAAGAAGGAGAACAAGGCAGAAAAGGAAGAGAAAGAAAGGGAAGAAGACAAGGACAACGCAGAGAGACTGTTCTCAATCATCTAGCAGTGTTCTCATATCAGGTTAGATCAAATCTACAGTAGGCTCTTGCTATGATTACTTGGGAGGTTTTAGATATTGTGGGCAGTGACGTGATCCTTGTATCCCAGTTATTCTCTTGTGGTTGTTGCTAGGGTTTTGGGCAAGAGATTGAGATTTGTACATTCATTATTCTCATAGTGGATTATCTCTAGTTTGCCCCGTGGTTTTTACCCTTCACATTGAAGGGGTTTTCCACGTATATCTTGGTGTTCTGTTTGATTGTGTTTCCATTTTATTCCGCTGCGTATTTTGGTCTTCTAGTATTTGTTCCTATACAAAGGTTATTTCTGTTTATATCTCCATCACTAAGAACCTTGGCAAAACATATCATTATGAGAGTCATACTCTGATGCCGTCCTTTAGAGGACACGTTCGTTAGTTACCACCATCAATAATCCCCTTACAAAGTAAGGGACACTATAACCAATGCTACCCTCATGCCAATAACTGCTTAGGTATAAGACCCAAGTTCCCAAGCTAAAGAGAGGGCGACGGGCTCTATATCAACTTTTGAGTTTTACTAAACCCCCTCCACATATTTTACTGGCTTGAGCATCAAAGAAGTCGAGTCGGGACATCCCCGATGTCGATCGTTTGTGTAGGGCCCAAGCACATTTAAGAAGCACATCAAAGCGACATTAAGTGCTTTCAAACAAGGCTAAGGCAAGGCACATCTTAGAATGACCCCAAACTTTTCCCAACAGATAAATTGTACCTCGAGAAGATCGCGAGTCAACTGCTGTGAGCCAACAATGCTCAGGAGTCCACTTGCCACTCTGACTGTCAGCTTGAATCACCTCATCTACCTCAACATGGATCCTCAAGACGGATTTGCGCCTTTGAGATCGAACCATGACTCTCCAATCAGCACCAAGACAACAGTACTTAGAATTCAATTTCATTTTGTTTTGATGCATCTATTTTTATAATGTATTATTTATTTCTTTAGAATTTTGCCCTCAAATTCATAGTTTTTTTTCTTTTATTTTTTTTCCTTCAATTTTAAATCATTCTTCCACAGCCTTTGACAAATTAGTAGCTGTCAGAAATTATGATTCTTTTTGTTTATGAGATGTTGCCATCACTTTGTGTTATTCTGTGACAACAAATAGAACCAAGTAGTGATGGTATCAGTTGTTTATTGGTGATGTTGAGATGGTTTGGTTGGATGTTATGCTTGCTGGGAAGTAATTGTTAATTTTTTGCCAAGAATTGGTGCGCTTCTAATTAAGTCATGCAAGACTAGTAATAGAATTCAATTTCATTTTCCTTCAATGCATCCATTTGTTCGTGTAAATTTCATACAATTCGTCCAGAACAAGTTCTCTCGTTTTGGTTTTTCTTTTTCATGTCTTTTGCTGGTTATAGCTGTTCGAAGATTGAAATTTATTGTTGACATAATTTTAATTCATTTTATCAATGTGTGCAGTATGCTGATGGGGCTCTTAACTTTGGGTGGCTGATTCAAGAACAATGGTGAGCATGTAATTGTGTGGTGTTGGTTATGATTGTGTTAATGCAATCTTGTCTATAAATGTTCTCTACAAATATGTTAGGATGATGATGTACCTCTGCTTGCTGTGTTATTGAGCTGAGTTTGGATATAATGATGCTAAGGTGCATTGTTGATTGACTTCCATGTGGTTCTCATTACATTTCTGATTGCAGAGGAGTAAACTTGTTCTGACTGCTTGCATCACATCTCTTCAGATACAGAGTCCGAGATGGCCTCAAAGTCCAATGGGATTTGATTTATGCTTTACAACTTCTTCCATTAGTCTCTAAAATAAGATATTTAGAATCTTCATGAGGAAGTGCTTCCGAATATTGTTGTCGGGTAGAATGTTTTAGGAACTTTATGAGTTGTTTTCTTCTCTAAATTCTACTAAGAAATCACTCATCAATGAAATTAGAATTGCCCGTTTACAGTGGGAGATATAGTAAATATTGGAATATGGAGGGTAAGCAATGAGTAAGTTATGTCCAAATTTAACGGTGACGAGTTTTAGTTTTCGACAAAATTCAAGCTGTGATATTCTTTTAGTTTGTTCCTAATTGTTATGAAGTGATAAAGATTGTTTTCTGATATAAAAACTTGATGATACAAGTGATAAAAGTATCCAGAATTGATTTATAGTAGTTATAGTTACGTAGGTAATTGTCATATTCTAAGTAGCTATAAGCATATTAAGTAGTGAATCATGATTTAGAAATGAAATAATTCTTATACCTAACTTCATCATGGATAACATAATAAAGTGAGATAGTTACCACTAGGTCTTATAAATAGGACCATAGTTCATTAAGCAAGATAGTGTGTACTTAGAAATGTCTTGGAGTTCAAAGAAATAAGCAACAACTACATTATCGACATCAAAAGTAGAATATGTAACTATAACATCAATAGCTTGTCAAACAATATGGCTGAGAAGATTTCTTGAAGATCTTCATCAAGAACAAAAAGAAGCAGCTGAAATATTTTGTGACAACAAAGTCACAATTATAAGGATGAAGAATCCAACATTTCAGGGAAGAACGAAGCATATAAAGATACGCTATCATTTTATCCAGAATCTAGTAGCAAGTGGAGCCATAACAATGAAGTATTGTGGCACAAATAAACAAGTTGCAGATATTCTCACCAAGTCACTTTCAGTTCAAAAGCATACTTATTTCATATATTAAATCAGTGTATGTAACTATGAATCAAGAGAAAATGTTAAGAATTATTCATGATAGTTATAGGTATGTTCTAAGTAACGACTCATGATATGGAAGTTACAGGAAAGTTCCTACACCTAACTCAATCATAGGTGACATGATATGATGAGGTAGTTATCACTAGGTCCTATAAATAGAATCATACTCATATGTTCCAAGTCTTACCTCTTGTTTAATATTATTTCGGTATTTTTGATTGAAAATTCTATTTAATTTACATCGTAATTTTTTTTCATTTCTTTGTTCCACCATCTAAACAAAGAATGTGATTAAAAATTATTTAGACCAATTACTTTAAAAAATTGTAATTAAAAATCATTTGCATTGAAAAAATATAATGTACTTTAAAAAATTGTTCAGACCGTTACATATACATAGACATTAGGCCATCTAACAAAATAGCGAGATTGTTATAATGGACCAAAGACATCCATATCCAATCTAATAAGGCAGTAGAAATCGCTCCATTTAAGCAAATTGTACTTACTGCTTCTATATCGCTACTAACAGATAATACATTTGATTCTAATGATAGAGGTCTGCTATTATAAGAATATTAGAAACATCATACATATGAGTATAATTAGATTGGAGTGAATCAAAATGGATGCTTATCCAATACGACTCAAAAAAAATGCATGAAAATAATAACCAAGTCGATCATACATTGCTGTTAAATTGGTGGATTCCAATAACAAATTGCTTTAATATTTAGGTGGAATCAATTAACATTGTTTTTGTATTCGAGAAAAAGGTTTGTGCAAAGAAAGAGGATTTAACAAACAGATATGGTATGAGGATAGCTGGTTATTCCAGTCTTACCTTTAGACTAATCTTGCATCGGTAGAGGAAATGATATCATTAGAGCTGCATCGTCCATCACATTATTGGAGGGAGAAAGGAAAGCTTAGTTAACATCTAATCAGAGTAGTGCATCCTGACAACCATAGCATATTAGCAGAGAGAGAGAGGTCTGTGAATCTTGCAGGAGATCTCTTAGCCTGGGTGGTCATTTTTGTTGTTTTACTTGGTCGATTGAGTTAGCTTTTCGCTGAAGTCCCATAGCCTTTTCGCCAGTGTTTCATCTGTGGCCCAGTAACTCGGCATCTCCTCGTTGCAGTCAATGAAGTACTTTCCGGTCACACCCTTGAGGCTCGGATGCAGTGCAACATAGCATGTGGTAGCTGCTCCCTGCATTGATGCCATGATTGCTGAGTTATAGTAACTATAAAAAGATGCTACTTTGAATTCCCCAATTTTTACTTGGCAAGCAATGCTTGTCGACCACACTTGTTTTTGCACCATGAAAGCCTCTTTCCATGCATTTCAATATCTAGAAAAGGGCATATCTAAGCATGGAGTGGAGGTTATTAACTATCTGAGAGAACGCTAATGTCATTATGAACTGCTGCATACCTGAGGCACATTCTTCCAGAAGACGTACGTGAATAGTTTCAGCAGCCCTGCAAGCAAACAAGTTTCAAGTCTTGAGTTCAAAACTCACACAAACAAACTAGGAGGAGGATGCTGATGCTTCTGATAGCAGCATCGGGTTTGAAGGTTGAAGGAACAAACACATCTGAAGAAACGAATGCCTCATCAGGTTTGTCATGATCAGCCCAGGATGAATGGAGTTTACTGTTATATTTGCTCCGTCTTCCTGTTGTCAACACCATAACGTGCATCAAATTTAAACACAGCAACATCACATGCCATGATAGATACGAAACAACGCATAAACTTCAAAAGGTTTAGATGGCTTCATTTTGATGTGCTTGGATTCTCGCCGGGTGTGGCGACTGTGAGATGGAACAGCAGAGGACCAGAATATCGTGTTTGTCACAATAACTTGTTGATTAGGTGGAAAGGTACCAGTTGCTATCAACTCCAAAATAGAGAATTTAGAATCATCTGTCCCGATTTGGTGTATATGTAATCTCGAGTACCTGCAGGCGTCTGGAGAGCTCATTAGCATGCAAGATGTTGGCCAGTTTGGATTGCCCGTATGCCTTTTTGTCCGAGTAGCTGCCAAACAACAAGCCAACATTTCGATCGATCACCATCGACACAGTTTTTCTCAGGCTCTCTACATGCCAAACCGGTAATAAATACTATCTATCTTACGTATCCTTGTCGTTGAGCTTATCGAACCGTATCACTTCTTCGTATCTATGCAGCAAGTGAGCTATGGATGACAGATTCACAATACGACCTTCGATTCCCGTCTCCTCGGCCGTGCTCTTCATCCTCTCGAGAAGAAGATTTGTCAGCAGGAAGTGGCCTGTGAGTAAAAGAGCACTCACTCGCTTCAATTCAACTCATTGTAACTTCACTGAGGAGTCACAAGTCGAAGCTCTCATTTACCTAGATGATTGGTGGCGAACTGCAGCTCTATCCCATCCTCTGATAGTTGGAAAGGGCAGAACATGACGCCGGCATTGTTTCTGCAAACAAGTGCGAGAGGCACAACTCATTCAGGTAAGTGATGAGGTACGTATAACTCTATGTGAGGAACTTATCGATACATTAAGATGTTGAGGGGCAGATCCATCGAGAGGAATTGGCCTGCGAAGGCTCGCACGGACTTGAGTGAGCTGAGATCCAGCTTTAAGATGTCAACTCTGGCCAATGGAGAGCTCTGCAGGATGAGCTGCTTCACGTCATCGGCGGCTTCCATGTTCCTTCCTGCGATGATAACGTGGGCTCCTCGGAGAGCAAAGACGCGCGCGGTCTCTGCTCCAATCCCGCTTGCACCCCCTGGATCGCAGGAAGAGCAGCCATGAAGGCTAAAGACGAAGAGCAGTTCGAGGAAGAGGGAAGGACAAACCGGTGATGACGACGGTGAGATGGGAAGCGTCGATGCCGTCGGTGACCTGCTCGGCGGTGGAGGCGGATCCGAACCCGCTTGGCCCCGGCAGACCCGTCACCAGCCTGAAGAGCCCCATGCTCTCTTCGCCCACCACGAAATACGAGCAGCACAAGCGTCGCAGGACGGAGACAAGAGGAGGAAGAGAAGGACGAGCGAGGGTCGCGATGCGTGCCCGAGAAGAGACGGGAGGAGGGAGAGGTTAACTGCGATTCACGAGCGTATTGTAGCGTTTATGGACTGCGGGTCGAGTTAATGCGCTCTGGTGGGAGACGTGATGGGAAAGAGACAGGGTGCGTGAGACCAGGAATTCGTACGATAACCCACTTGGCTACCCCTCTCGTGATTGGACAAGGACATGGTCGCATTTCCATTCACGTGACAGTTAGAGGACGGAGTCAGAAGTGAGTGCGTCTACGTCCTTCCGTATCTGATTTTAACACATGTTGGGTGTAGTAGCCCTTACGAGGTTCATTTGATTAATAATTAGAGTACTAATCGATATTAATATCCTTTAAATTTTTTGTTTATAAAGAAATAAAACAGATATTTTTTCAATATTATGTATTAATTCAAACTACTCTGTATTTTTCATGTGGAATATTTAATATTTGTAGGAATATAAATATATTACTTTTAAAATATATAAGGATGCATACGCAATGAATACAACCGCACTCGTGAACTCTACTTTCTGTACCCGTTAAAACGCCCACCCGTGTTTTACCCACCCGCCGTAACGACAGGGATGGCGCGTGGGTCCCACACGTGCGGACTCTAAGTACGGCTACTGTGTGCTGAAGCGTCTCAGACCGTGTTTCCAACTGTGCGGAAATTAATATTATTAGGTTACGAAAATAAGAAAAAAAGAAAAAAAAAATGGAGGGCTGTGATTGGTCCCCAGAGTGGGGTCACGGCAATCTGAGTCCATTGACTTGAATCTCAACCGTCCATTATGTAAGCCGACAGGAGAATTAGAATTATGAGGGTAATTAGAATTACCTTCTTAATTACTACTTATCTATATTCTTTTTTTATTACATAAAAAGTAGGAATGATTGTATTAGTGTTACGTGTCCCGTTCTTTAAGAATAACAGAGATGACTGCCATTCATTATGAGGTACTATGGAGGTGAAATATTTTAATATACTAATGATATTAAAATTTTATATATAATTTATATATATGTAAAATTTTATTACGTATAATACTAATTAGTTATATATCTCATGACATATCGTTTTCAATTATATATCTCATCACCACATTTAGATTTATTTGATTTTATTTATAGTGCTCTCGATATCATCGATATCAATGTAGCTATTATCTTTCTCATAAGTATAATATTTAATAATTTGATATACGACTTTATAACTCAATAATGATAGATTATTTGAACTCTTATTCATCTTAACGATTATCTATCACGTTATAAGAAGGTCCTCCAGAGAAGATCCATAATTTTACCTATTTTTATATTATAGATGATCTATCAATTTCTTGATATTCAACTTTTAACGAGTTTAGGTGTTCGAACCGTTAATCCAAATCGTTAGGTTTATCATTATCCATGTGTAAATCCACGTGGAGCAACAGTGCACGCAGCTAATGCAATTTAATACACAAGGAACAGATTAGTTGAAATGGTTAAGAACAATAAATGGATATTAGTGGTTTGCATGTCACACAAAAAATATTTATCCACGTATTATTATTCACACATGACACTATTAGCATGATCAGTATCAAGTGGAGTATACAATTAAGAGAGAAGGTCTTTGTTAGTCTGCATGCAAATTTACATATGTTGCTCTTTTTTTTTTCTTTTAAATAATAAAATCATTTTTCTTTGGTAAATAATAATATAAATTTCTTGTGTTAATCCCAGGATAACTCCAACTTGATGAGGGTTGGATGTAGTGTCAGCTTAATCAATTTGATTAATTTTTCGAGGACACCAAACTCCCATAACACAGGCTTAAAGAGTCTCAAAAGAGATCATCCTAAATTACAACTAGTGTGCAAGATCCAATTCAAAATACATTTAGACCCACAAAGCCCTCGAGAAGAATCAACATAATTAGTCCTTGTGTTTATGTATTTGTCTTTTATCTTATATTACTATTACATTTATAACCATTTGATTTCACATATAACAAGTTGAAACAATTAGATGACAATTTCATTTTTCTAGTGTTTTCTTTTCCTTGATTCTTAAAGCACAATTTCATTCCTTCATTCATTCCACTACACATCACACTTCCATTCCCTATATGGCTACATTATTAAGAACCAACTGTATACCATCATTCTATTAGTCTCTTTCATACTCATAGCACACTTACATTCTCTATAAATAATAAACATAATAAAAATAATAATAATAAATAAATATTTTTCCATCATGTGTCTTCAATGTCTGATTCTCTTCTACAGGATGTTGGTTGACAAGCCACTGTAAAGTGCTATAATTGCTGAGAGTAAAGACACAAGGATATAAATGGTTGAGTCCTCATCTGCATCATCTGCTTAAACCATCCACAGTAGTCTACTTGATGTCTCCACCCTCCATAATTAGTATTTTGATCAAGTACAGCTGTGAAGTATTTATTGTCTTCTGCCTCACTTCATGCACATTCATTTTAAAGTGTTAGGGTTTTTTTTTGGGAAAATAAAAAATTTTGAAGTATTGTTATTTATTCTATTATAAGAATCTATATGATGTACTGTCTCTATTTGAGGAGTCTTGATTTTCCATGATTTCATGATCAAATTTATTATCTTTTTTCTAGAGATTTATTTATTTAATTTGTTAAGTATAATATTTCTGATTTTAATCGGATCTAAAACAACTCAATTTAATTAGGTATGATCATCATTTATTATAAAGGCTAATATAATTCTGAATCTAATCCTATTATGATGCCTATGATATATATAGTAAGAGTTCTATATACCATGATGTGTCTTATGATCCGATTCAAGATAATAATTTTCTATTTGAACCCTCGGTATATCAATTATCATGCTCGGTCAGATAATTGATCTATTAACTTATTGAACTTAAATTATTATCTTAAAAATATTTAAGTTTAAATTAATAAAAATACATATAGAGTATGAGTCAATCCAAGTATTTACCCACTTCCGATATGAAATTAAATGTGTCATATAATCCACACACATATGTTTGATCCAACAAAAGATATACAAGAGTAACATACGTTTGATCCAACAAAAGAAGGACAAGAGTAAAGATTCTTACTTATTTAGATGGTGAAATGAATTGTAAAAAATTCCCATCTCCTTTTTTAATTTTGTTCTATATCCATTACATCTAATGTTATTAAGAAGATAACTTTGCAATACCAAAAATTAACAAACAAAACACAAATTAAAAATTTGACATGGTATCAATGAAAAAAATAAAAATCAAATCAAGGAATCTTAAGTTTGACCCAACCAATCTCTTAACCTCTACATACAAGTACCGAAGGTTTTTTTTTCCTTCAGATAAAAATATTTCTATACTTTTGTGAGAGCAAAGACTTTGACACAAAATGAATAATTCAGATAATTAATAATCAAAACACAATCCTAAAAATTAGTCGACGTAATATCTATGTGGTTTAACACTATCAAGCTTTTCATTATGCGAGAGAGAACTTTAAATTTTTCAAAGTCAACCCAAACTCAAGCATAATTATCACTCACCAAACTCTATAAGAGAGAAGCCTAAATCCTTCACCATCACATATATTTTTTATTGGGTATTTACAAAATAATAGAATCTTAATTTCTAGAACATCTCTCGTAAAAGTCTTCACGTAACTACCATTCTTCGAGGAGAGGAGTGTTAATGCTTCTGATGTTTTCCAGGAGGAGTAATCCTGTAATAGCTAATCTGCAGTGCGATCACTGTGGTACTGCTTCCATTTTTATGGTTTCCAAGGACACCATAACATAATAACAGTAGTTGAATGACTTTAATGCCATCAACATTATTGGTTTAGACTTTAAAGAGATGGTTGCATAAAGATTGTTCTACTACATGCATTGCATGTGTATGTACAAAGATGTGGGGAACATTTTCATAATATCTATTGCAGCCGTACAACTATAGGAATGAATGAATTCAGTTTTTCATTTGAAAATCATATTTATTTTCACATTAATTAACGAGTACAAGAACCATGTGTTTATAAATCTTTAGTGTTGTCCTTGTCTCAAAGATATTTTTGGAGCGTATCCAAAAAGATAAAATAGTACGAAATCATTCAAATCGAATAATTTCTCATAAATCTTTATGCTTGTATGAATGATGATAAAATATTAACTTATCAGAATGATATTAGAAGGATGGTCATGAACCCTCGGCTCTCCTATTATAGGCACGGATAAGAGCATTTAGTCTTACATTTATTAAGGAATAGAAAAATTATAAACCTCTACCGTCGACTCGTTCAAAATAGATACTTCTCGATGATGATAAGATGTTGACTTTCTTCTAAGCAATCTTAGATAATACAATGCATTTTTACTAGCTAAACAAGAAGGGGTGAGGAGGGCGTTGGCATTTTCAAGAGGGTAATTGATCTACTTTGTGTATAGTTAATTTTGTAAAAGATATATTTGGACTTGTAGATTACTCAAGTAAATTTTATTAATCACATGGTTTTAGATAAAATAATCAATATATATGATATCTCAATTTGTTTGAAGAGAAATCTTACTTTGGACATTTTTATTTTATTTTTATTAATACATATAGATTGTCGACCGATGAATCAGTCTGATTGATTTACTATCAAAAGTGCAGGTCTCTTCTGATGATTCTTCTTGATTGACGTGGAGAGATATAATATCCCTCATTTTTAAAAATTGTGTAAGTGCTTGTTTGTAATATAGGGACCTAAATATAAATCTTAACAATTAGATATGATTTATAAAAGATTTATATTAAATTTAAAAAAAACGGAGGACATGTGTCACTAGCTAACCTAAGGATGGTGCCACCTATGTTTGTTCTATGGATGACTACTAAGGTTCTTTCATGCATACTTGCCACCTTGTAATCCTTATATTAGCCAAACCTAATGCAATTAGAGGAGAAACTAAAGGAGAACTTAACAAAAAAAAGTGGCAATCAGCGTAGATTTGAGAAGAGAAATGACGAGGATTTGAAATAGAGGAAGAAGAAGCTTTGCTTTGGCTTGAGGTTTTACATCAATTCCACACATTTTAGACTCAAAATTTTCTAAGGCAAGTATTTTAACCCCTTCCTATAGAAATCTTGATATCTGATTTTAGTTTAATTCTAAAAAATTTAGAAGATTTTGGCTTCGTATATGATATTTCTGTCATTTGGGAATAAAACTATAAATTTAAAAATTTTTGAGATTTGACCAATTTATATTTTAATAGCCAGAACTTTCTGCATTGATTTTTGATTTAGAAGAAACCAAATTTATCCGAAAATAGATTCATAGCTCTTTCTTTTGATACTAAGATTGATAATTTTGGAGTTCAATTACCTATCCAAACTGTTATTTTAACTGACCCTATGAAATCTGTAAAACAAAGACTGTTGGTTCTGACCTTTTAGTACTCTTTTGCTTATAACTCTATGTTGGAAACTCTTATTTATGAAAAATATAATTTATGAGAAACTAGACTCATAAATCTTTCTGTACATATCTGATTTGAATGATTTAGAGTATAAATGCCTATTGAAGTATCAGTTCTAATCAATTCTATGAATTCTACAAAACAGAAAAATTGTTCTCTGACCTTTGATTACTAAACTATTGATAACTCCATGTTAGAAATACAATTCATATAAAAATTGAATTATCTAAAACTATATTGATACATCTTTCAAATGACACCTATATTGTATAAATTGGAGCATAATTGGTGATTCAAATAGTTCATGAAATATGCCTATCAAATTCAACTATAATCGAGTTTTCATCGATTTAGCCTATTCTTGTTTCATCTCTTTGGAAATTGATTTCAACTAAAATCCTTACTTCGATTGAGCTTTACATTATTACTTCAAATTCCTGCATACTCTTGTCCTACAAGTATTTGGATACCTGAATTTGTAAACTTTATGTTTGTATCGTAATATTTCGTATAGGCACATGCATTCCGTTGTTCTACATGTGTTTCTGATATGTGTCAATTTTATTATTCGCAATGTTCTTTTATACTCTGACGTTTGTGGGATTATTTGGACCTTCGCCAAAAATGAAAAGGGATTATTTGAATCTTTGCAAGAAATGGTAAAGGGATTATATGAACCTTTGCTAGAAATGGTAAAGGATATGTGCCTAGAGCCTACGATACTCTAGATTATATTTGAGATTCCACTTCACCTTCTATATGTTTGATATGATATTCAGAGCTTTGGTTGTATGCTTCTATGTATGCTTTGGATAAGAATGAAATGAATACAACATCAAATACGAAATTTGAGCTTATGTTTCGTATTTATTCTTTGATATGTTCCTAAATGCTTCTTATACCTCCGAAATGTTCATATGCCATCAATACGTTTTAAAATATTCTATATGTCATTAATATACTCCAAAATATTTCATAGGTCATTGATATACTCCAAAATATTTTATTTATTATTAATATACTCCGAAACATTTCATGCACCGTTAATATACTCCGAAATATTTCATATGCCATTGATATGTTGCGAAATATTTCATATGCCATTTATATGCTCCAAAATATTTCATTGATATACCATTGATATGCCCCAAAATGCTCCTTACACCATTGATATGCTCCAATTAGTCTTTACTCACTTGTTATGAATAAAACATACTTTGAATTAAATGACATTGTAATTCTGCATTCGTTGAGTGGCTATCTATAAACTCTTGTATCCCTGTCTTATATTTAATATCTTATTTATTTTAAACTGTCCTCTTTCATCATGGATATGTTAGTCGCTTACTTACTGAGCTCTATATGCTTACTTTGTTGCTATATAAAATTTTTATGATAGTTTTTCGCTCGCTAAAATGTTTAAATTGGGCTGAGGTAGTGGAAAGCTAGAAGATTTTGGACAAACCTTTAGTGGATGATATGTTTTTATTGTATAAGTATACTTGGTGTCTAATGAAATATTGATGGTAAATATAAACTTATGGATTTTGTAAAAGTTTAAAGGACCTCTCACATTTAGGATTTTAGAGTGTTAAGTTTAATTTGTGTAATGATACGAACATGTGGTAAATATTGATTTTTGTGATTGTATAGAATACCATACTTGTGGATTTATGAGGTGGTTATTGTCTTGGTGAGTTGGCTTTGGATTTTATGATTCATCGAGTAATGTGGTATATGATTTTAAACTACACAGGTTTTATGAATTGTGAAATTATAGATGTGAATAAATTGAATAATTTCTCAGTGTCCTTAAATGTGTGTTTGGATCCTGGATTATTGTCAAAATCTTAATATTGCCGATTTGAGATGAGTTCATGCTTCATGAATGTGAAAATTCAGGGGGGCACGACAAGAGTAAACGTTACAGGAAGGATGAAGAAATCTATAGAGAGAGGCGGTTCATCGAGAGCGGCTTAGTCTTAGAGCGGTGAAGCATGATTGGAGAGGTGGGCATTCGTTGTTGGGTAGCCTCCTGGTCGTGCCTCCGGGCTGCGTCGACGATCTTGCATAACAAGCCTGAGCCAGGGGTGTCTCGGCTCGACCCATTCGATGCTTACGTCAGAAAACCGAAGAGGGAGGAAGACAACATTATCAATAGTGTAAATGAGAAAGTAAAGAGCATTTTTTTGCTTGGTTGCCTTAGCTTGGCCCGAGGCTTGGCGTTTATACTTAGGCACTGGGTAGAGCAAATGAGTCTATGTCAAGTACTCCTTTACCTTTAGTGGAGGAAGCATTTAATGCGGGCAATTTACTGGCATATACCCCAAGAAGTGATGCCTAGGGACTATAAGGGTGATGCCTTCGATTTGGTTGCCTTACTTCTTTGGGTGAAGTAGGGCGTTGTTCCTTCGTTGTCTATTCGGAAAGGAAGGCTAGTGAGGCAGCGTCATGTCATCGACCATTAATGCAGAATCAGATTCTTTTTCCCAATTGCAGGAACGGTGAAAAGTATCTGACGCCTTCGTTTGGCTTCCTTGCTTCTTTGGGTTAGGCAGGGCATGGTCCCTTCGTCGGTCTTCTGGAAGGGAAGGCCGAGGAGGCTAGGTCACGCCGCCGACCATTAATGTGGAATCAAATTCTCTTCTCCAATTACGAGATCGATGAGTATGTCTCATGAGCTTATTTCGAGAAGCCGACGGAAGCGACAAAACGACATGATCTTTTGGGTGATTGTAGGGAGTAGATAGTTCTTGAGCTTTTACTTAGGTATTATTTACGTGACGGGTGAGTTGAGGAGTATCGAAATTATCCCTATTAATTTTTATATTGATCTTTATATACTCAATGTTTGAATTAATATAATTACTTTCTCTTTTTAAAAAAGAGAGAAAAGATAGTGCAAGCGTTAATATCCCCTTACATCTTACATTCATCCTTTCTAATAACCTTTATGTTATAATTATTTTTTAATTAGACTCAAAATTTTGTAAGATACCATTTTCTGATAGTTATATTCGATATCTTAATAAAAAGGTATATCATTTGAATAATACTCATTGGTTATAATTTTTTTGCACTTTTTATACCATATAAAATAGAATCTTAAATAACTCTAATTCATAATTTATATATTAAAAAACATTTTCCCTCTTATATTTTATTTCTTAACTATCTTTTTAGTTTTGTTTTGCTACTTGATTTGCTTAAAGAGGTTAAGTGAAATCATTTTACGAGCAGGCTTGCATCAAGAATATTACCAGTTGAACTTTAGGATAAAATTTTTGATCAATCACACAAATATGATAAAATTTGAGTATTTTCTTAAAATTTATCTTTAAAATTATTATTTTAATTTTAGTGGTTTTATTAATCGGAATCCATAAACCATAACTTTTCTCCAAAGCTCAATATGTATATTTTTAGACTTTTAATGAAAAAATAATGTTGCTATAGATATTATCGTTTAATTAGGATTAAAATATCTAAATATGACTTAAAATTTAAGTTTAATTAAATATTAAACAGTGAATTATTGAGATTCCTTATGGATTTATCATTTGTTGTATGCTCCACCGAATATGAGTAACCAACAATAGAAGGGCTAATGCTTTTCGAGTTCTTAAATTAATAATTTATTTATCTATTACTTCAGTTTTTGCTATATTATTGGCAATTAGGTTTCTCTCTTCTTTCTCATATGTATCGCCATATAATATGAATAATACAGGGCCTGTAGGAATTTTTGAGTTCTTTAGACAATATTAAGGTAGAATCCGACCCGTTATCATTCCCCAAACAAGAGCCCACCTTCTCTTTCACACAATTCAGCCAAGCCCACAGTACGAGACCGGGACACAAAACAGGCTCGAACCGGTTGCTAATGGGACCCATTGTTTTAAACCAATAGAAGGGAGATATTTGCTGTTTGGTGCCGCGGCTAAGACACAGGAGCCGAACTCCATCGTGGAAGAGATGATGCCGCTGTGGTGACCGTCCGATGAGCAAGCTTGATATGATGCGAAGTAACCCGTGGAAAGGGAGATCACCGCGATGACGTCACAGATGGTTTCGCTCGACTCGAGCTCGACGCGAGTCGATTACTGTTCTTTCGCAGATCTGGTCAACTAATATACGGGTGACTTTGATCAGGAGTTTGCCGTCTGGCTTAAAGCAGGCAACAGCTTTCTGCCATCACTTCGTAACAAGGGCCCCACTCCAAGAAAGATGTGTCGGCTATCCGAAAAGCTGAAACCTGCCTGGCCTTTGAAAGTTGATCCAGCAAATTATGTGAGCTGATTGCCACGCCGTGCATGGCCGCCATCTGTCCCTTCGTCCTCATCCCGCGAATCTGCTATATACACCCCTCACCGGCGTCCCGCTTCCCGATTCCGAAGCTACGCCGTCGTGGAACATGGCTCGTCAGCTGGTCCCTGCCTTCGCCTACACCGCCGTCTATGTCAAGGACGTCGCTAGGTCCGTCGCCTTCTACTCCGACGCCTTCGGCTACAAGGTCCGCCGCCTCATGCGCCGCCACCTTCGACTCCTCCGTCGTTATATTAACCGTCTCTTTGATGGTGAGCGTTGGAGAGCGGGCAGACGACCATCGCGTTCACGCCGTTGCACCAGAGGGGGAGACGGACGAGCGGACGGGCGCGGTCCGGCCGCCGGTACGGGATGGGGAAAGAGGCCCCGTGGAGGTCTGCTTCGACTACCCCGACGTTGATGCGGCCTACAAAAGTACCGGTGAGCCTTCCCGAGGTGAAGGAGTGGGGGCAGAAGGTGGGTTAGGTGCGGGACATGGACGGCATCGTCGTGCGCATGGGAAGCCATGTGGGGGACGGCACTTCTCACGTATGAAACCTCAGCTCACAACAGCAGCAGAAGCAGAGGAGGAAGTGCGTGTTTGACTTCTGGTAGTGGTTCTGCGTGGATCAGAGACGAAATAATTGGGGTTGAATCCGAGATACTTTGTTTTATAGGCTCAAATATGTATTGATTGTGCCTAACATAATTACGTAGAAGAAGGAGATCCGTAACTCCTCTTGAATCCTATATCAAAATAGGAGCCAGGCAAAAGGAACAACATTTTTCGTAAGAGTGGGGAAGCCGATCGGTGACAGAGTTGCAGGAGGAGTTCCACATGACAAAGATGAACTTTCACTTCATACTTTTCTTCCTACGATACAATCGAGTTAGTAAACAACATGATCACCGTCCAAGACACACCAAGTTCCTGCCCGTCAAGTCAACATGAGTTCATTGGCACCAAGATGAGGAGGGCGCATGCACACATGAACCTCATGTTCTTCGGGCCCAGCGCTGCGTTTAGGCACCATGATCTCCAGAACTGTTCCGGATTCATCGTAGTAAGCTTCCAGCTTAGCATCTTCAGGAATCCGGGTTGCTAGTGGTATTTCTCTCACAAATTCCCCCGGAGGGCAATGCTCAGGAGAAGGATCCGTGAGCCGGAATGTTCGATCGTGTCGTTTTATGTAAGGCATCCGAGCAATGCTGACACAGGAGATCTTGACTATCCCATGTGTCAGGCTGTTCCTCCATGATACCTTCACCCGCTGCTGATCGGAGAAAGGCAAGCTGACCATGATCAAGTACCCTTCTTCATCCTCGTAGATCGTCTTTGCAGCAGTCACCGGGCCGCACGCATGCCTCATTACACCAGTGAACTCAGTCACCCATGATGGCTCCGTCGCATGAACTTCCATATCTTGAGGCCTATCTGACAATGGATTGCCGGACGAGCAACAATCCTCGGACGCCCCATGGGAAATGAAGTCTTTCCTGCGCTTGCTGTAGACCGGTGAAAGGTCCATGCAATCTCCACCTGCATGATTCGATGGCTGGGTGGAGAGGTTAAGACCCGAACCATTTAGCACCTTCCTCGAATTGGGATGCGCTGCAGTCTTGAGAGGAGGAGGGGGAGGTCTCTCGAGCTCAAAATCCGTGCTTGGGAGGTTCCTCCATGACTCGAAATCGCTAGCCTCGGCTGGGATCGAGAAGTTCAAGTTCCTGCCGGTGAGCTCGGCCCACTTTTTGCGGTCGGCCTCTGTTATCACCGAGAGGTTTGGCGACCGAACCACTTCGATCCCATGGACGCACTGGGGGTTGGAAAGCCCCCTGTACTGCTTCCTCTGCATCCGGTGGGATCGCACGAATCCCTTGTCAACGCTGAAAGGGAACTGAGGTTCCCCTTGGCGCGAGTGGCCGTTCATGTAACTCCGCAGCTGCATCTTCCCCAACGCGTTCTCCGGCCGCTCCTTGAAGACCCACATGTACATGTTCTCCATGTCGTGCTGGACGAGGAAGACATCGAGGCGGAGGTCGGACTTGTCGAGTTCTGCGTCGCGGACGACGACCTTGCCCTTGGACTTCTCCGCCAGCACGGGCTTGAAGTAGTAAGTGAAGAAAAACCACGCGCCCCATATGCTGTCCCCTCTCTTGGCGCACTTACGGGCCCCGGCGGCGCCGCCGGTGCCACCCACCTTGGGGAGGTTGAGAACGGCATCATGGTCGTAGATCTGGGGACCCAGGCCGACGTCCAGTATGTCCATAGGGTCAGGGTCCCAGGGCTGCTGCGGAGACGACTGGTCGACCAAGAGCGGGAGATTGATGTCGGGCGGGCAGGAGAGGACGGACTGCTGTCGCCGCTGGATGTTGGAGATCTCGTGGTCGCAGTCATTGTGGGCGGGGACCGTCGCCGGCGGCGGCCCGGCGGGGTCCATGGAGAGGACGGTGGAGGGGGGATGGGGGTTCTCCATAGTCAGGGTGGTGAGGATGGAGTCTCCCATGGCGTGGTCTCGCTCGCTCCTCTCCATCTCTTCCTCCGCCCACTCACCTCCTCGCCTCTTCCAGTCCTATCTAGGGTTGGAGATCCACGGAACATCCCATAGACGGTCCTTTACAGCTCAGTTCCATAAATCCCACCATCAAATCTCTAATAAACCAAATCAAATCCTTTTCCCAACTCCAACCACTTCCTCTCACCAAAACAAGAATGCCCAAGAACAAGGGGAAAAAGTCGAGATTTTTACGAATAAAGCATCAAAACCGCTCGAGAGAGGGGACGGGAGCAAATTGGAGGGATCTGCTTCAGGGGTTACCTTTCGGAGCTCGAGGGAGAAGGAGAGGGTTTGAATCGTGGAAGAAGAGAGCAACCTCGACGCTTCCGCAGCGGTCGGCGCCTGCATTCGTGGTGTGGCTGATGAGAGAGAGAGAGAGAGAGAGAGAGAGAAGAGGCCGAAACGGTGACGGGTCCGTTAAAAAAAGCCGGGGTTGGGTCGGGGTCTCCACCGGATGAGGCCGGGTTATGACGTTAGTTGACGGTGACGGCAATGTGGTGAGTTGTCAGTTTGTCAATGTATCCGATCCTGATCCGATTCGTATATGATAAGGTGGATAGATTATGAGACTTTGATTCCCTATGAAGACACGTACCTCATTAATGTTTAAATAATAATAATTTTATTATAATTTTAATTAAATAATACCTTATATGTATAATATAAGCATGATAGGAATATATGAAACACGGTTCACATCCATGATATGATATGACGAATCACACTAGCGATGGATCGCCTTTGCATTCAAAGTTTGAACAGTATTTTATGTCCAAGGATGGAGTTGATTTGGTCTCTTCTTCTTTTTTACTTTACTTCGTGCGAAGAGAACCTCCCTCCTCATATTAGACTATGTCAAGAAGTTATTAAGTTAATGAGAGTGACTAAAATGTTAGATTATATAATCATATTTAATTAGATAAAATATGTTATTAATATAATTATTTTTATATTATAATATTAATTTAGGATAGAATTTTTAAGAAAATAACTTTGATGAGAGGGACACTTTTAATTAATTTTCATTTATTTTCTACGTTCACCTATAAATCGATGAATTAAATACGATACGAGATCTATTTTTAATCTCTCTTAGTCTCTATTCCATCACTTATAATAATCTTATGAATGACTGAAAAAAAAAAAAAAAACGTAATCTTGATCTTGATCCATTATTATTTTATTTTAGTTCTTAGCATTAAATTTTTTATATAATTGTAGCATGATTAAAAATTTATGTTTACAATTTGTATTAGACGTTGTTGTTTTGAAATTAAATATATTACATCATAAAAGTATATCAAATCTATTTTATTTATAAACACCCTTTACTTGTACAAATATTATATTCAATTTTGTTTGTATGATGCTTAAACAATCAATCTGTGTTATCAATTTATTTTCTTATCTCGTTCGTCTTATCACCTACGTACGAGCGATGATGCAAGATAGGTAGAGTCGGGGATGACATGTTGGCAATATTTGATCAGTGGACTATCATTGATAATTTACTATCGACGACAAGACTATTGAGAGCGACGACCTCTATTGGTCAATGACCATAGACTAGACAACCAACTGCTACAGTGAGTGGCTATTGTGTACAAAAACATAGATGATATTCTTTTTTATGTCAGAGTTAATAACAAAATCTAAAAGGGTTGAAGAACATAACTATGATAATATATATATATATATATATATATATATATAAAGAAAGAGAGAGTCAAAGAATCTATCTCTCCTAGAAATCCATTAAGAATTTTTGTGATTAATATTTGCATTTGTTTCCTAAATTTTAGAGTTTAATAAACTCCCTCTCCTAGACTATCATCTCATAAAAAACCATTAAGAAAGAAAATGTAATATATCCTAATTGATAATAAAAAGATTATTTTTAATTAAATTCAAATTTATTCCAAATTTAGATTATTTAGGGGATTACATAAAGGACGTCAGATATTGTGCTGGTGCAGATATTTTCCTTTTACTGTATATTATTTTTCTATATTATTGGGCTATAAATCAAATTGAATTTTGATTTATTCCTGATCTACTATTTTTTTATTTTTATTTATTTTAGTATATGATTATCCAATGAGTGTCATGTGGTATGATTAAGGCACTGTGATAGAGTGAAAAATCATAAGCTTACATATCCACAGATTAAACAAGTAAAATTATTTCTATATTTTTCAAGTAGATAATTTCTTTGGAATTAGCAAATTGATCATATGTAAGTATGCAAACAGCTAAGGCAACAATACGAAATGATGCATACTTGCAATGAGAAATATGATTAAGATAGACACAGAAATTTACTAAAATAATTGGTCATTATTGTTAAGATAAAAAATAGATAAACAAGTGTAGAAGAAGTTGATTGTTATTAACATATCCCCCTTCCTTTTATACCAGTTAGAAGGGAGAAGTTTCCTCAACAGGTTATAGGATTTTCCTAACTGTTTGAAGAAATCTCTCTACTCTATTGAGGGAAATTCTCTAACCTTGAGGAAACTTCTCCCTTCTAACCTGTATAAAAGGAAGGGGGATATGTTAATAACAATCAACTTCTTCTACACTTGTTTATCTATTTTTTATCTAACATGGTATCAGAGCAGTTCCTCCTTGGCGACAGCAGTATCGCCGTGTGTTAGCCAAGCGGCCACAGTAACACACTGCCTCAAGCGGAGTCATTGAAGAAGCACAAGACACGGATTTAGAGCCAGTGCTAACGAGCACCATTTTGGCTCTGCTCATCCACTTCTTCTCTTCCTTCATCGTCGGTCTTGCTTTCTTCGCCGGCCTTGCTCCCCTCCTATTTGCTGCCTACAACAGACACTCTCCGTCGCCATCACGCAAGGAGGAAAACATTCTCTCACTGCCTCCTCAATAGCAGTGAACGGCGAACAGCGGTGTCTTCCTCGCTTCCCGGCCAACAGCAATCGCAAATGTTACATCTTCCTCTACCGTAGCAGCTTTCGCTATCGCTTCCCTCTACACAACGGCGCCTCCTTAACGGCGGTGTCCTCCTCCTCAATAGCGACGAACGGCGAATGACGGTGTCTTCCTCGCTCGGTCTTCCTTGCTTAATGACGACTGCCGTGTCTTCCTCCTTCGCTGTCGCAGCCGTTTCCCGGCCAGCAGCAGCCGCAACCGCTGCATCTTCCTTCCTCTACCACAGCAGCTTTCACTGTCGCTTTCCTCTATACATCTAATTCCTGCAGATTTCTCTCACTGCAGTTTCCTTGAGTACCGTTGTAGATTTTCGTAGCCATTTCCCGACGAACCGTAGTCTTAAGTACCGCTGCAGTTTTCGCGACCATCTTCCGGCGAACTGCAGCCTCTACAATCTGCTGCAGCAAGCAGCAATCCACAGCAGCAAACCGTAGTCTTGAGTACCACTGCAGTTTTTGCGGCCATCTTCCGGCGAATTGCAGCCTCTACAATCTACTGCAGCAAGCAACAATCCACAACAGCTGCCGGTAACTTTGGGCACTGTTGTAGATTGCCCAATCTGCTACAGCAATCTATAGCAGTAGCCCCCTCCCTCATTCTCCACCTTGTGTGACCTGAGTATCACACAAGGTTCGCTGCATCTCTTCTACAAAAAACAAAAACAAAACAAAAAAACAAAAGAAAAAAATGACTTCGTTCACTTCTTCTGATGTTTCAGTTCCTATTGGGACTCCCACTTCTTGTTCTTCTATAGGGCTTACATGGCTTATCTCCATCAATGCTACCACGCTGATCCCCTTTAAGTTATCAAAGGGTGGCAACTATGCGTCCTAGCGAGCTCAATTTTTCTAATCTTTTATTTGGATACGACTTGTTAGGTTACATTGATGGCTCTTTCAGTTGTCCTCCGGCCATGCTCAACATCCCCGGCGATCCCAGTCCAGTACCCAATCCAGCTTACAAACTGTGGCTACGTCAAGATCGTCTCATCCTCCAAGCTATTCAAGCTTCAATTGCTGGATTCGTTGCTCCCTTGATATCTTCATGTGTGATAGCTGCCGATGCATGGTCTACACTACAAACCACCTTGGCAAATCATTCGCGTACTCGCAAGCTCAGTCTTTTATCCAAGCTTATGGTGACAAAATAAGAGGGAAGTACTATCTCTGATTATCTACAACATATCATGGTTATCATTGATGACTTGGCCTTGATAGGTCATTCCCTATGTGACGAAGAGGTTGTCATTCATACCCTCAATGGTCTCGACACCAACTACAAGGAATTGGCTGCTGCAATTCTGGCGTGCGACTCGCCAGTCTCTTTTGAAGATCTCTATGATAAGCTGACTGACTATGAGATGTACTTAAAGCGTGCGGACAAACTGCCTGGATCAACTGTCACAGCTCAAGTCAGTCACAAGTCTAAACGGAAGAGCACTCGGTACTTGCCGAACATCACCCAAGGTTTGGCTAATGCGCCTCTTGATTCTGTGAGTTCCATGCAACACCCCTCCTATCCTCCTAGTCATCACTTCTCGCAAAGTGGTAACTCCAGCCATCATCCGTCTTGGCATCCTGCCCTACCAAGCCATCAAAGACGGGTCGTTTGCCCTACCTAACAGTTACCGAGCTTCAAACGGGTCGGTAGGGTAGGACGCCAAGACGGATGATGGCTGGAGTTGCCACTTTGCGAGAAGTGATGACTAGGAGGATAGGAGGGGTGTTGCATGGAACTAACAGAATCAAGAGGCGCATTAGCCAAACCTTGGGTGATGTTCAGCGAGTACCGAGTGCTCTTCCGTTTAGACTTGTGACTGACTTGAGCTGTGATAGTTGATCCAGGCAGTTTGTCCGCACGCTTCAAGTATATCTCGTAGTCAGTCAGCTTATCGTAGAGATCTTCAAAAGAGACTAATGAGTCGCGCGCTTGAATTGCAGGAGCCAATTCCTTGTAGTCAGTGTCGAGACCATTGAGGGTATGAATGACAACCTCTTCGTCACATAGGGAATGACCTATCAAGGCCAAGTCATCAATGATAACCTTGATATGTTGTAGATAATCAGAGATAGTACTTGTTAGGATCGAGAGCACTAAGAGGGGGGGGGGGTGAATTAGTGCAGCGGAAATCTTTTTGCGATTAAAAACAAAAGCTGCGTTCGTTCGATAAAAATCAGTTTTGAAGCAAAAGCCGACTCTAAGATAACTTATGATTAAGTGCAGTTTACGTCTAAACGTAGTCTACGTCTAAACACAATTTACGTTTAAATGCAGTTTGCGTCTAAACGCAGATTTACGTCTAAACGCAGATTTACATCCAAACTCAGTTTACGTCTAAAACGCAGTTTTACGTCTAAACGCAGATTTACGTCTAAACGCAGATTTACGTCTAAACTCAGATTTACGTCTAAACTCAGTTTACGTCTAAAACGTCTAAACACAGTTTGGACAGTTTTACGTCTAAACGCAATTTTACGTCTAGACGCAGTTTCAAAGGGATCTGAACTTAGAAACTCGTTCGTAAAAGCGCAGAAGACAGTTTTGCAGAATCAAGGCGTAAACGTAAACTGCAATGTAAATATCGCACGAAAACACTGGTTTACGTCTGAAAACATATTTGGAAAGATCAGCACTTAGAAACTTGTTCGTGAAGACGCAGAAGACAGTTTTGCAGAATCAAAACGTAAACGTAAACTGTAATGTACGAAAACACCGATTTACGTCTGAATGCAGATTCTGAAAGAACAGCACTTAGAACTTGTTCGTAAAAGCGCAGAAAGTAGTAGTTATGAAGGAGGTTTGCAGTAATGATAAAGTGCTCAAAATAAACGCAAACCAGAGATTTAGAGTGGTTCGGTCAGTCTTGACCTACTCCACTTTTGGCTTCCTCCACCGATGAGGTCACCGACGTCAACTAGAGGCCTTCCTTCAATAGGCGAAGGCCAACTACCCTTTTACAGTTTCTCTCCTTTTGACAGGCTCAGGAGACAACCTTTACAGACCTTTCTCTCCTCACTTTACAACTCAAGAACTTGAAGAACAGAAGGAGGAGACTTAAAGGCTTTACAACACTTTTGAGCTCTTAGAATCACAGAAAAGATCAAGATTTCGGTGTAGGTCTGTATCTTTTCAGTGCTGAATGGGTGGGGTATTTATAGGCCCCAACCCAATTCAAATTTCGAGCTCAAAACGATCAAATCCCGGAATTCCGGGATCAGGCGGTTGCACCTCTTGACTGGAGAGGTTGCACCGCCTGGCAGAGCTCGAAGACCGAGCTCAGGCGGTGCCACCTCTCTGTCAGGGAGGTTGCACCGCCCAGTCTTGCTCGAAGACTGAGCTCAGGCGGTGCCACCTCTCTGTCAGGGAGGTTGCACCGCCCAGTCTTGCTCGAAGACTGAGCTCAAGCGGTGCCACCTCTCTGTCAGGGAGGTTGCACCGCCCAGTCTTGCTCGAAGACTGAGCTCAGGCGGTGCCACCTCCCGGCTGGGGAGGTTGCACCGCCCAGTCTCGCTGGGAGGCTTAGCCCAGGCGATGCCACCTCCTGGCCTAGGCGGTTGCACCTCCTGGTGCAATCAGGGTCCGAATGGTTAGTTCCATTCGGCCCAATTTTAGTCTTTCAGGGGCCCAATTGCCCCAAGATTAAGCCAAAGGGATCACCTCCCATTTTCCAACTTAATCAACGTGCTAACTACGATTAAATCTAAGACAATTTCTGCAGCTTTGCTTCGGTGCGTCAATCGCTTCTTCCGGCGAGTTTCCGACGAACTTCCATCGATCATCCGATGAACCCTCGGTGATGCTCCTGCGGACTTCCGGCAAACTCCTGGACTTTGCGACGATCCACTTAGCAAGTTCCGACGAGCTTCGCTTGGCAAGCTTCTAGACTTCTCGGATCTGTTCTCGCAGAACCTCCGACGACCGTCCGAACTTCCGTCGAACTCTCGAACTTCCAAAGTGATCATGAACTTGACTCCGGCGCAACTCCTGCTGCTTGTCTAACTTTCATTGTTGATAATCCTGCACACTTATCTTAACACATAGATTAGACAACAAATGACAATTGACTTCATCATCAAAATCCGAGATTCAACAATCTCCCCCTTTTTGATGATGACAATCAATTGATAATTGAGTTATCCTTAACTCCCCCTGTCTATATGCCATAGTTGAGATAAGTCAATCTTGAATTCAAGACCTAAGAATTCAAGTGACGTATTGATAAGTTAGATCAGTTAAACTTATCAATACTCCCATCATGATACTCATCATGATGTATCTCTTCAAAGATGATGTCAAGGCTTGACATACATCAACAAGTTTGTATGATTGTGTTTATAACTATTCATCATGTAGTTTAAACATTATCATATAAAGCTGTGAAACACTATTACATGATGCACACATTTGAAGTATTCTAGCAAGTTTTGCATTTTCTTCACATGATCAATTTAGGGCATAATGCAAACTTCAGCACATGTTCATATGTTCATATATTTCTTGATGATGCAAGGATGGCATAATCATAGCAGTGTTTATCAATTCATATATTTCTCCCCCTTTGTCATCAACAAAAAGCATAGTAATTATGATACCAGGAAAATAAATATTAGCAAGCTTATAGAGGAATTTTACGTAGATTGCTTTAAAAACTTCTTCCCCCTTTATAAAGATTGCTTTAAAAGCTTATAGAGGAATTTTGGAGTACATACATATCACTTCATCAAATTTATTCATGAAAGTGTACGAGAAAATCTGTTTTATAGCATTCGAATAAATAAGATGCATTCGGACAAGATTTTGTTGCAGATTTTCACATAGAAACATGGCAATCAAGTGATGCAATATAGTCCGAAAAATAATTTTAGCAAGTTTATCTATTCGGACATATCAACATTCCTAATTCTCTTCTTATGAAATCAAATTGTTCTTCACTTAGAGGTTTCGTAAAAATGTCAGCTAGTTGATGTTTAGTGTCAATGAATTCTATGGTTACGTCATGATTAGTGACATGATCTCGTATAAAGTGATGTCTAATATCAATATGTTTTGTTCTTGAATGTTGTATAGGATTCTTGGTTAAACAAATTGCACTCGTGTTATCACATTTAATGGGAATATCTTTAAGATTAACTTTGTAATCTTCTAAAGTGTTTTTCATCCATACAACTTGTGCACAGCATGCACTTGCTGCAATATATTCAGCTTCGGTTGTTGATAGTGCAACCGAGTTTTGTTTCTTTGATGACCAGGAAACAAGGGCATGTCCTAAGAATTGACATGATCCTGATGTGCTTTTTCTATCTAATCTACAACCAGCAAAGTCTGCATCAGCATAAGCAATTAACTCAAAATTCTCTGATTTTGGGTACCATAATCCTAGATTTGTGGTACCATTAAGATATCTAAATATTCTTTTAACTGCTTTGAGATGAGATATCTTAGGATTTGATTGAAATCTAGCACAAAGTCCTACACTGAACATGATGTCTGGTCTGGTTGCAGTGAGGTAAAGTAAACTTTCTATCATACCCCTATAAGTTTTTTGATCAAAGCTTTCTCCACTTTCATCAATTTCTAACTTAGTGGAGGTGCTCATAGGAGTGTTACTAGCCTTTGAGTTGTTCATATTGAACCTTTTTAATACGCTCATGGCATATTTAGTTTGACTAATAAAGATGCCATTGCTTAGTTGTTTGATTTGTAAACCTAAGAAGAATGTTAATTCTCCCATTAAGCTCATTTCGAATTCAAGACTCATAGTTTTAGCAAAAGATTCACAAAGAGATTCATTTGTAGAGCCAAAGATAATATCATCAACATAAATCTGAACAATAAGAAAATTATTTTCAAAATTCTTGATAAATAATGTAGTATCAACCTTGCCTTTTGTGAAGTTATTTTTGATAAGAAAAGAACTAAGTCTCTCATACCAAGCCCTTGGGGCTTGTTTTAAACCATAGAGAGCTTTAGTTAATCTGAACACATGATTAGGGAGGCTATTATTTTCAAATCCAGGAGGTTGTTCAACATAAACTTCTTCGGAAATAAAGCCATTTAAAAAAGCGCTTTTAACATCCATTTGAAATAACTTAAAATTATTACTACTAGCGTAGGCAAGGAGCATCCTTATGGCTTCCAATCGAGCCACAGGTGCGAAGGTTTCTTCGTAATCGATACCTTCTTCTTGGTTGAAACCTTTGGCCACTAATCTAGCCTTGTTTCTAACCACGATACCATTTTCATCTTGCTTGTTTCTAAAAACCCATTTAGTACCAATTACTAAATGGTCATTTGGCCTAGGAACAAGCGTCCACACCTCATTTCTCTCAAACTGATTCAATTCATCTTGCATTGCGATAATCCATGAATCATCTTTCATGGCTTCATCAACGCATTTGGGTTCAATTTGGGAGAGAAAGGCGGCGTTGGCACAAAATTTTTTAAAAGAAGATCGTGTTTGAACCCCCTTTGATGTGTCTCCTAATATTAGCTCCTTAGGATGAGCATCTACATACTTCCAATCCTTGGGTACGGATATTTCGGAAGTGGATGCATTCAAGTTGCTAGTTGGAGAAGGGGTTTCATTTAAGTTTAAGGAATCAAAATTAACATCATCATCAAGATCATTTTTCTTAATTTCGGAAATCTCATTAAAAACAACATGAATGGATTCTTCAATAATTAAAGTTCTTTTATTGAAGATACGAAAAGCTTTAGAAACCGAAGAATAACCAAGAAAGATTCCTTCATCGGATTTAGCATCAAATTTTCCTAAGTTATCCTTTTCATTTAAGATAAAACACTTACACCCAAAGACTTTAAAATATGAAACATTGGGTTTTTTGTTATTCCATAACTCATAAGGAGTTTTGGTGAGTAAGGGTCTTACTAGTACTCTATTCAAAATATAGCATGCAGTGTTTACGGCTTCGGCCCAAAAGTATTTGGGTAGGCTGTGTTCATTCAACATGGTTCTTGCCATTTCTTGTAGATTTTGATTTTTTCTTTCTACTACCCCATTTTGTTGAGGATTTCTTGGAGTAGAGAAATTATGGTTATATCCATTGAGTTCACAGAATTCTTGGAAATCGTGGTTTTGAAATTCTCCACCATGATCGCTTCTTATTGACGAAATCATAGAACCCTTCTCATTTTGAACAAGTTTACAAAACTTGGTAAAATATCTAAAGCATTCATTTTTTTGTTTTAAGAAGTAGGTCCATGTATATCTGCTATAGTCATCAACAATGACAAAGGCATATTTGCTACCTCCTAGACTTGATGAAGAGATTGGTCCAAACATGTCCATATGGATCAATTGTAAGGGCCTAGAGGTGCTTATTTGATTTTTAGTCTTGAAACTACCCTTAATCTGTTTACCTAATTGGCAAGCATCACATACATTATCTTTGATGAACTTGATATGAGGAATTCCTCTTACAAGTTCTTTAGATGATATTTGAGTGATTAGTTTCATGCTAGCATGACCTAATCTTCTATGCCATAGCCAAGCATCTTCATTTAAAACTGAAAAACACATTTCATTACACAAGTCATTGATGTCAATAGTGTATACGTTATTTTGTTTTAATGCAATCATAGACATGTTTTTATGGGGTTTTTCAATGATACAAGCATTGGATTCGAATTTGACAATGTATCCTTTATCACATAATTGACTAATGCTCAAGAGGTTATGTTTTAAACCATCAACTAACAAGACATCTTCAATAAAAAAGTTGGATTTGTTACCTATGGTTCCTTTGCCAATGATTTTACCCTTGTTGTTGTCTCCGAAGGTAACATAGCCTTCATCTATGCTAGAGAGCTTAGAGAATTGAGATGGATCTCCGGTCATATGCCTTGAGCATCCACTATCAAGATACCATCTCTTGCTCCTAGCTTGGGATGGTGTGGGTTTCTACAAGAAAGGATAATTTTTAGGTACCCATTTGCTTTTGGGTGCCTCACAAATAGATCTATATTTTCTATCATGTTGCATAGAATTTGTCATGGTTCCTTTAGGAACCCAAATCAATTTGTTTGGACTTATTTTCTTGAATGGACAACAATGTATCTTGTGTCCAAATTTGCAACAAAAGTTGCATTTGTTTTGATGTTGAACATGTAAGATGGAGCCTTTTATGAAGGTGGTTGGATTTTGGTGAGAACTTCTCACGAATCCAATTCCACTTCTTTTGGGAACGTGACCCTTATTTGTAAGGATCATGTTCAATGACTTGCTACCAACCTCGAATTTCTTCAAGGTATCCTTGAGTAGCAGGTTTTCTTTTTGGAAAGTTTTTAAATCATGACATTTGGTACATGAATTTAAACTATCATGACTTTCAACTTTTAACTTGTCAAACTCACAAGTAAGACTATCATGCACCTTTTTCAGCAATTTATATTTTCTACTGATACTCTTGTATTCGTCAAATAAGTCATTGAAAGCATTTAATAATTCATCAAAAGATAAATCAGCATTTAATGAATTCGTTACCTCCTCTCCGATAGCCATTAAGGCGTAATGAGAAACTTGCTCGGTGTTGGACTCCTCTTCCTCAGATGCGCTCGAATCATCCCATGTTGCTTTGAGTGCTTTCTTCTTTGTTGTTCTCTTTTTGGCTTGGGGACAATCACTCTTGTAGTGTCCCGGCTTTTTGCACTCATAGCAAATAACTTGATCCTTCTTGGGTTCAAGTTTATTTTTAGTATCATTCTTAAACTTGTTTCTTTTAATGAATTTTTTAAATTTTCTAGTTAGAAGTGCCAAGTCGTCGTCACAGTCCTCATCACTTGAGTTTTCTCTCAAGTGATCTTCAGAAGTTTTGAGTGCCATATCCTTCCTGTTCTTTGGAAGGATGTCTTCTTGCTCTTCATGAGCTTTACAAGTCATTTCGTAGGTCATTAATGACCCGATTAATTCTTCAAGAGGGAAATTTCGCAGATCTTTTGCCTCTTGAATAGCCGTGACTTTAGGATCCCAACTCTTAGGAAGGGATCTTAGTATCTTATTAACAAGCTCAAAATCCGAAAAGCTCTTTCCGAGTCCTTTTAGACTGTTAACGACATCCGTGAAACGGGTAAACATGTCGCCAATGGTTTCACTCGGTTTCATCCGAAAAAGTTCGAAAGAATGTAACAGCAAATTGATTTTTGACTCCTTTACTCTACTTGTGCCCTCATGGGTCACTTCGAGTGTGTGCCAAATATCAAATGCAGTTTCACAAGTTGAAACACGGTTGAACTCGTTTTTGTCAAGTGCACAAAATAAGGCATTCAAAGCCTTTGCATTAAGAGCGAAAGCCTTCTTCTCCAATTCATTCCAATCGATCATTGGAAGAGAAGACTTTGAAAAGCCGTTTTCGACAAGGTTCCACAGTTCAAAATCCATAGAAATAAGAAAGATCCTCATTCGGGTCTTCCAGTAGGTGTAGTCCGTCCCACTGAACATGGGTGGACGAGTAATAGAATGCCCCTCTTGGTTTCCGGCATATGCCATTTCTCTTTGGGTTTTAATCCGTTAGAGAGTTAACCTTGCTCTGATACCAATTGTTAGGATCGAGAGCACTAAGAGGGGGGGGGGGTGAATTAGTGCAGCGGAAATCTTTTTGCGATTAAAAACAAAAGCTGCGTTCGTTCGATAAAAATCAGTTTTGAAGCAAAAGCCGACTCTAAGATAACTTATGATTACGTGCAGTTTACGTCTAAACGTAGTTTACGTCTAAACACAATTTACGTTTAAATGCAGTTTGCGTCTAAACGCATTTTTACGTCTAAACGCAGATTTACGTCTAAACGCAGATTTACGTCTAAACGCAGATTTACGTCCAAACTCAGTTTACGTCTAAAACGCAGTTTTACGTCTAAACGCAGATTTACGTCTAAACGCAGATTTACGTCTAAACTCAGATTTACGTTTAAACTCAGTTTACGTCTAAAACGTCTAAACACAGTTTGGACAATTTTACGTCTAAACGCAATTTTACGTCTAGACGCAGTTTCAAAGGGATCTGAACTTAGAAACTCGTTCGTAAAAGCGCAGAAGACAGTTTTGCAGAATCAAGGCGTAAACGTAAACTGCAATGTAAATATCGCACGAAAACACTGGTTTACGTCTGAAAACAGATTTGGAAAGATCAGCACTTAGAAACTTGTTCGTGAAGACGCAGAAGACAGTTTTGCAAAATCAAAACGTAAACGTAAACTGTAATGTACGAAAACATCGATTTACGTCTGAATGCAGATTCTGAAAGAACAGCACTTAAAACTTGTTCGTAAAAGCGCAGAAAGTAGTAGTTATGAAGGAGGTTTGCAGTAATGATAAAGTGCTCAAAATAAACGCAAACCAGAGATTTAGAGTGGTTCGGTCAGTCTTGACCTACTCCACTTTTGGCTTCCTCCACCGACGAGGTCACCGACATCAATTAGAGGCCTTCCTTCAATAGGCGAAGGCCAACTGCCCTTTTACAGTTTCTCTCCTTTTGACAGGCTCAGGAGACAACCTTTACAGACCTTTCTCTCCTCACTTTACAACTCAAGAACTTGAAGAACAGAAGGAGGAGACTTAAAGGCTTTACAACACTTTTGAGCTCTTAGAATCACAGAAAAGATCAAGATTTCGGTGTAGGTCTGTATCTTTTCAGTGCTGAATGGGTGGGGTATTTATAGGCCCCAACCCAATTCAAATTTCGAGCTCAAAACGATCAAATCCCGGAATTCCGGGATCAAGCGGTTGCACCTCTTGACTGGAGAGGTTGCACCGCCTGGTAGAGCTCGAAGACCGAGCTCAGGCGGTGCCACCTCTCTGTCAGGGAGGTTGCACCGCCCAGTCTTGCTCGAAGACTGAGCTCAGGCGGTGCCACCTCTTTGTCAGGGAGGTTGCACCGCCCAGTCTCGCTCGAAGACTGAGCTCAGGCGGTGCCACCTCTCGGCTGGGGAGGTTGCACCACCCAGTCTCGCTGGGAGGCTTAGCCCAGGCGGTGCCACCTCCTGGCCTAGGCGGTTGCACCTCCTGGTGCAATCAGGGTCCGAATGGTTAGTTCCATTCGGCCCAATTTCAGTCTTTCAGGGGCCCAATTGCCCCAAGATTAAGCCAAAGGGATCACCTCCCATTTTCCAACTTAATCAACGTGCTAACTACGATTAAATCTAAGACAATTTCTGCAGCTTTGCTTCGGTGCGTCAATCGCTTCTTCCGGCGAGTTTCTGGCGAACTTCCGTCGATCATCCGATGAACCCTCGGTGATGCTCCTGCGGACTTCCGGCAAACTCCTGGACTTTGCGACGATCTACTTGGCAAGTTCCGACGAGCTTCGCTTGGCAAGCTTCTGGACTTCTCGGATCTATTCTCGCAGAACCTCCGACGACCGTCCGAACTTCCGTCGAACTCTCGAACTTCCAAAGTGATCATGAACTTGACTCCGGCGCAACTCCTGCTGCTTGTCTAACTTTCATCATAGATAATCCTGCACACTTATCTCAACACATAGATTAGACAACAAATGACAATTGACTTCATCATCAAAATCTGAGATTCAACAGTACTTTCCTCTTGTTTTGTCACCATAAGCTTGGATAGAAGACTGAGCTTGCGAGTACGCGAATGATTTGCCAGGGTGGTTTGCAGTGTAGACCATGCATCGGCAGTTGTCACACATGAAGATATTAAGGGAGCAACGGATCCAGCAACTGAAGCTTGAATAGCTTGGAGGATGAGATGATCTTGACGTAGCCACAGTTTGTGAGCTGGATTGGGTACTGGACTGGGATCGCCGAGGATGTTGAGCATGACCGGAGGACAACTGAAAGAGCCATCAATGTAACCTAACAAGTCGTATCCAAATAAAAGATTAAAAAATTGAGCTCGCCAGGACGCATAGTTGCTACCTTTGATAACTTAAAGGGGAATCAACGTGGCAACATTGATGGAGATAAGCCCTGTAGAAGAACAAGAAGTGAGAGTCCCTACAGGAACTGAAACATCAGAAGAAGTGAACGAAGACATTTTTTTTTTTTTGTAGAAGAGATGCAATGAACCTTGTGTGATACTCAGGTCACACAAGGTGGAGAATGAGGGAGGGGGCTGCTGCTATAGATTACTGCAGCAGATTGGGCAATCTACAACAGTGCCCAAAGCTGCCGGTAGCTGCTGTGGATTGCTGCTTGCTGCAGCAGATTGTAGAGGCTGTAGTTCGCCGGAAGATGGCCGCAAAAACTACAGCGGTACTCAAGACTACGGTTCGCTGCTGTGGATTGCTGCTTGCTGCAGCAGATTGTAGAGGCTGCAGTTCGCCGGAAGATGGCCGCGAAAACTGCAGTGATACTCAAGACCGCGGTTCGCTGCTGTGGATTGCTGCTTGTTGCAGCAGATTGTAGAGGCTACAGTTCGCCGGAAGATGGCCGCGAAAACTGCAGCGGTACTCAAGACTACGATTCGCCGAGAAATGGCTGTGAAAATCTGCAGCGGTACTCAAGGAAACTACAGTGAGAGAAATCTGCAACAATTAGATGTATAGAGGAAAGCGGCAGCGAAAGTTGCTGTGTTAGAGGAAGGAAGATGCAGCAGTTGCGGCTGCTGCTGGCCGGGAAGCGGCCAGCGACAACGAAGGAGGAAGACGCGGCAGCCGTCGTTAAGCAAGGAAGACTAAGCGAGGAAGATACCGCCATTCGTCGTTCGTCGCTATTGAGGAGGAGAACACCGTCGTTAAGGAGGCGCCATTGTGTAGAGGGAAGCGGTAGCGAAAGCTGCTGCGGTAGAGGAAGATGCAGCAGTTGCGACTGTTGCTGGTCGGGAAGCGAGGAAGACATCGCTGTTCGTCGTTCACCGCTATTGAGGAGGCAGTGAGAGAATGTTTTCCTCCTTGTGTGATGGCGACGGAGAGTGTCTGCTGTAGGTAGCAAATAGGAGAGGGAGCAAGGCCGGCGAAGAAAGCAAGACCGGCGATGAAGGAAGAGAAGAAGTGGATGAGTAGAGCCAAGACGGTGCTCGTTAGCACTGGCTCTGAATCCGTGTCTTGTGCTTCTTCAATGACTTCGCTTGAGGCAGCGTGTTACTGTGGTCGCTTGGCTAACACACGACGATACTGCTGTCGCCAAGGAGGAACTGCTATGATACCATACCATGTTAGATAATAAATAGATACCATACCATGTTAGATAATAAATAGATAAACAAGTGTAGAAGAAGAAGTTGATTATTATTAACATATCCCCTTCGGAGAAGTTTCCTCAACAGGTTAGAGGATTTTCCTCAACAGACTACAGAGATTTCCTCAAACAGTTAGGGAAATCTCATCTACTTATCAATTATCAGTCTTTCCCTTAACCAACATTTCACCTATCCAACAGCAAGTGGTATTACATGTCCTTTTTCAGAATCTTATGCAAATTGGATCATTGATTGGGATTATACAACAAGGAAATAAGTTCCTTTGATTCAATACTGGTGTTTAGCATTATCCACCTTATCACTGGAGGCACTCTTTTCAGAATTCTAAAAGGGAATATTATAATTTAAATCTTTAAAATAATCTTTTTAAGTCCATATTGATAGGAGTCTCAGTGTACTTAATTTTGATTAAATATGACGAAAGATATGATAATTTAGTGAAATGAATATACTTATATTTTTTAAATATATTGTTTTGAAAAATGAGACGAAGCTTAGAGTTATGCACTTACTCTCAAGTCAGTCAAATTTTGTGGAAATCTTACAACCACTTCAATAACAACAGACAACCAAATTCTGATCACAAATAAAGTTTAGACCTTTGTCAGTTGAATTTGGGAAGCTCATTATGTTTTTTTTATAATAAAATTATGAAGACTAGATGTGATTTTAAGATCATATTATCAATAGTAAATTTTTTTTATCAATTAAATTAGTGCACACATCTTTAAAATTTATTAAATGAGAATTTGGATCCTCAAACCATAATATATGAGTCTAGTTTATAACGGTTGATAAGTCAAAATTTTATTATTATTGGTGCAAAGACTCATAAAGAATTATTCATTTTTGGGTAAACTTACATAGTTTTATCCTTTAGGGATGAGCCCCAAAAAAGATAAAGGTGATATTAGAGTCTTATAAGCCCTTGATTCCCTTATTTCTCAATCAATATGGGATTAAATATCCTTATTAGTGCCTCCTAGTAAGGAAGCTGACCCTTCTTCTAACGATAAAATATTGTCAATAACTATAAAATGTTGATTTATCATAATAACACTAGAATGAGCGTAATGAGTACTCCCCTATTTAATAAAGACATTTAGTTCTATATTAATTAAGAAATAAGAAAATCAATGAATTATAAATATCTAAAAGGGCAAAACTATGTGAACTCACCCAAAACGAATAATCGATTCGTAAGCTTTTATATTCACGATGATAAAATATTAACTTATCAAATACTATAATAATGATAATTTAGGTATATCATTATATTTCATGTACAAATGATCATCCCTAAAACATATTATTTATAATCCACAAGAGCTAGCTAATTAGTATACACCTTATATCAAAGATGTGGTAGTAAAATTAGAGAAATATGTGGAATGAGTAAACTATTTATTTTTACTGAACTCTGAAGAGACTTATCACTCATGGTGAGTTGGACTAAGACGGGCAGGCTGCTGAGAAGTAGTAGATCTTACCCACCTGTGGGGAACTTGATCTGTAATCCTACAAAGCTAATAATTGCAGTCTTTTTACTTGTTTCATCAAGTGGATTGTGCCATTGCCAGATGAGAGCAAGTGTAAAAGTGCAATCTTACAAGGAGCAACAACACTTCCATTCCACTGAATCATTGACCTTAAAATATCCTCAAGAAAAAGCAGATTGAGCTCACCAACCAATATAGGATGAAAGGAACAATAACAAACAATAGATATTTTAAATAATTAAGACTTACGATTTTATCATAGAAAGACGACATCCATTAGCTTTTGATAGGATATACCGATGTGACATACTGAATTCACATCAATGTGGTGTGAAGTCCTAATTGACGAAAAAATAACTACAAAATCACTCCCACTTATTCATGATACTTGGGATATCGTAAAAGTGGAGCACTCATATATGCATCATCGATCTTTTGTTGAGTTGAGATCTCAATCAAACCGTGGTTGTGATCTCGAATCTAAATTATTGTTGTCGGCAGGGACCAGTTCTAAAGCGTAGGACATGCATGATGCTTGGCCTCAACACAGATACCCCACCTTCTCCTTCTCCTTCACCCATGAATCATGAGACTGCATCTGTACTGCAAATTACTCCTTCAAATCTGCTTTTTGCTGGACTGAGGCCTCTCAAAATCTTCTTCGTAAGTCTCTGCCATTTTTGTTCTCTAGTGGTTTCAGCAGGTCCATTGTACAGCAATTACAGCTTTGTCAAAGCCATTACTTCTGCAGCAATCACAGAACAGCAAGACAACCTTTTCCTTCTGACTGCAACATCAGTACACACAACACTGGCATATATTTGCCAAGAACTCTATGTTGCAGCACAACTCTTAGAACAGGAATCTGCAATCAACAACATCAAGCGGAGGGGCTTTCACCAACAGGACATCAGTTCAAATAAATCTCTGGTCTTTCAACCCTATTGGATCATGTCATCTTGGTATCTCCTTGCGTTCCTTGTATCATACGGAGATATGAAACATAGAAAATCTGATGACACATCACATCATTTGTAAGTTGGATCAATATCATTCAAGGATCGATACAGAAGGTGACTCGACACTGACATGATAGCCTATTTGATCGAGAAGACAACTAATTATGTATGATTCCACGGACGATCCTACCACTCAATAATAGTCAGAAAACCCATATAAGTATATCCTTGAAATAAAAAGGAAAATTCTTAAATTTTACTACATTCTAAGCCTTCCAAATCCATTATTAACTTAAGTATCAATAAAGTTTTTATCGAGTATGTCCTCGATATATTTTTATAGGGTATACAATTGAATTCCTAGTTTTCTCAATACATCTATTTGCGACAAGTGCGAAAGTTGACGTAATTGGATTCGAACTCTCTTTAGGTGGTATCAAAATCTGCTATAAAAAAAATTACAAAGTGCCTTTATGTTCTTGTGCATCACCATGCAGATATATCTTATTACAAGTAATTTGTTTTCTTATTTTTATGTGGTAAGTTTTATAGGATTCAAGTAGATTAACACCCTCATGTGGCAAGATAACAAATGTGGGAAATACATAAAATTAAAGCACATTAACAAAGAGTAGTATATTTTATATAGGACTCCTTCATCCAGAAAATTTAGAAAAGAGAAAATAAAAATAAAAATAATTTTTTTCTAAATAGTAAAATTAAATTATATTAACAAGTACTAATACAACTCTAATCATGATCATCGAGCACAACAGTGCATATAGATCAGCTGACCTAAATGATTTTATTTAAGTGACTAATTCCTTCATCTACGAGAAAACTTTATCCACATAAATTTTTATACGATAATAATAAGTTTCGAAAGGAATTGATAAGATGCCAAAAAGATCCTCCTCTTCCTTAAAATAAAAAAAAAAGATGAATTTTAGCATCAATCATTCACATGCAAATTAACTTTAACCATCAAAGTGTACAACCTGCAGTTTCTCAAATTATTAAATAATAAAAATAATTCAACTATATATGTGTTATATACATCAATTTTAACCGTAAAATCAATTAAAGAAAGATCGATAAAGATTTATTTTTGGTTGAAACAGGAGAAAAAGATTGATGTCATTGATGATTGTATGAATCAAGTTGACATCGTCGTTGTATGTGGATCTTGCAAACCTATTTCGTCTCTGTTGCTTTAAATATAGCGTCCGCTGATCGGACGATCAAGAACCGAGGGAGACGTGTCGCTTGGTGGATGGTGCACATCGTAACGGTCTTAACGGCATTCCCGCCATGGGTTCCCGCCTAAAGACCTGCTCTCTCTCTCTCTCTCTCTCTCTCTCTCTCTCCGCCTGCTACCCCTTTAATTCCACCCTCGAAGTCCCTCTTCGCCCCTGCTTTCTTTTTAGGTCTCTGCCGTTCTCTCTCGCTCTCTGCGAAGAATGGATGAGGAATACGACGTCATCGTCCTCGGCACGGGCCTTAAAGAATGCATCCTCAGCGGCCTCCTCTCTGTCGATGGTCTCAAGGTCTTTCCACTCCTTCTATTTTCCTGATCAAGAATTACTAGCTTCTGTGGCTTCGATTACTTCTGATTCAGAAGTTAGATTCGCTCTGTTTGGTCTGTGAACATCGTTGAGATCTAAAATTTTGGGACTCGCTGATTCAACTTCTGGTTTTGCTGTTGTTGGGTTGGGGGGGTTCTTGATCTGTGGATACTCCTGATATCTGCTAGATGACTACTCTTGGAAATTTGCCTTCCTAGGTTGTTGATGATGCCAGTTTACAAATAAAAGGAGGAGATCATTTTGTTAACTGACCTGCTATTTCTATCTGTACTCTTTGCCTGAAGTTCTAGATCTCTTAACTAGATAGGGAAGTTCCAGTAAATACCAAATTCTGAGAATGTTGCTTCCGACAATTACCATATGAATTCATTTTAACGTATCTGTAATGTATTTTTTTGCTGATATTACTGAAACCCTGTTGTCACTGTAGAGAATTGTAAGACCAAGGAGAAGTGTTCTTTTACGATGTAAATCTATTGGTGAAACTTTGGACAATACCTTCCCACATTCTAGAATTAGCATCTGGATTTCTCGAAATCAGGAACCTAGTTCCAATCTCTTTTGCCTTCGGTGTTTTTGCTGTTTCGTTATTAAGCTAAACTGGTGGTTTCTTGTTCTTCCTTTCAGGAATCACATCATTAGTGGTTTTTGGGATGTTTTCCATTCATGTGTTTGGAACCAAATATTGTGTTATTGATACATTTGTTATTTACTTCAAATGTTATGCAATGAATATTAATTTAAAGTACACATGCAAGGTATATACTAATTGGTCTAATTCACTAATACTTAAATGGTTTTAAATTCTGAGACAGGTTCTTCATATGGACAGGAATGACTATTATGGTGGGGAGTCAACATCTCTTAATCTCATTCAGGTTTTTGCCAAAGCATTTCGTTTTTAGTTAATATCATCCAACTATCATCGTTCTTTTCTTGGCACTGAGTATCACCTGTGCATTTTCTTGCATTTTTCTGATCAAATAGCTCTGGAAGCGATTCAAGGGCACTGACAAGCCTCCAGAACATTTGGGCCCAAGCAAGGAATACAATGTTGACATGGTCCCCAAGGTGTGGTGTAGTTTTTTGAACTGTAATGGTACAGCTGTTATTTGATTGGTATTTTTCTAGTCTTATAAAAATGGGATAATAAGTGATCTCTCATAAATGAGTATATCATAGACAAGTTAGAATCATTAAAACTTGCAGTTTATGATGGCAAATGGTGGTTTGGTTCGTGTTCTCATCCACACCAGTGTTACCAAGTATTTGAACTTCAAAGCAGTCGATGGTAGCTTTGTGTACAACAAGGGGAAGGTGCCAAACCTGAACTGTGATCTGCCTACTCTTCTTCTTGTTATCTGTATCTGGCAATAATGATCCAGTTCGAAATTCTCATGCTTCTGCTGCTGTTCTACCAGATTTACAAAGTGCCGGCAACTGATGTTGAAGCACTGAAATCTACACTGATGGGACTTTTTGAAAAACGCCGTGCCAGGAAGTTTTTCATTTATGTGCAAGATTATGAAGAGAATGAGCCAAAGTCTCATGAAGGAATGGATTTGCATAAAGTTACTAGCAGAGAAGTCATTTCGTAGGCATCTAATTTTTGTTATTCCAAGTCCTTTTTCGACAAACTTGCTTGGATCACACTTAATCTGATTTCATAACTATTTCATATGCTAAGTTACAATTTTTCTATATCAGCTTTTATATATAATCTTAAGCATGCTGCAGTTGGCCATCTTGATGATCAATCGATGCTAGTGTTTGTTACATAACCTTCGCAGATATACATGTTTTTGGAGAGCATTTTCATGCTTGGGTGAGATAGTTATTTTATAAAAAATATACACAACTTTAGTTTGAACAAGAGAAGGAAGCTTAAAATAACTAGAGACACTTTCGAGTTTTATTCATGAACAGTATGTTTAGAGCCTAATATGTAGAAGAAAGTATGAGATATAGAGAATGGAGCTTATTATTGTTGTAGATTTAACTTCACACATATTGCTCTTGATTTGAACTTAGGCATGTTAGCAATGGTAATTTTTTTTCCATTATTTAGAAATATTATATCAACAGAGTTGCATAGTAGTGCCACTGTCTTAGACTGATACCTCACTAAAAATATAATGTTACTATTTGATATGATAAACATGAGAGAAAAATGCATTTAGAATGGAATTTATGCATTTTCATCTTCATAGCAGATGGACAGTGCTTCAAGTATAACAACTATGAATCACTACATCTTATGGGGATGGGACATCCTCTTATTTGGAAGACAAGAAAGATTTCTAGCGCATATTAATCTTGTCAACAAAGGAAATGCATGTAACAGGCTCCGTTTTCTCTATAGGGGCTACTTATTCAACTCTTTAAGTATATAAAGAATCAAAGTTAAATAGATTTGACATATTAAGATTGCATTATTTGACATATTAAGATTGCATTCTTTGGTGTAGCAAATATGGACTGGATGACAACACGATTGACTTTATCGGGCATGCATTGGCACTTCATAGAGATGATAGCTACTTGGATGAGCCTGCAATTGATACTGTAAAAAGAATGAAGGTAAAAGCATTGTTTCTTACTGCACCTGAAAAATAAAGTCTCAGTTTCTGTTTTGCTGGCGCGGACATATGATTATATATTCAAGCTCTTTGGTCATGGTCTTTTGTGAATCTATTGCTCCTGCTCATCTCATGCCAGTCTACTCCAAATTACATCCTCTTGGAGCTGTGAGACTACTGATCTAAATATTCATGTGTTTGTTTCTTTTTCGTTCCTGGGTCTTGGCACACACCCTTGCATTTTCATCTATTTTGATCATTTTCTCTGTATCCATTATTGGAATCATTTGTTTTTATCATCGAACTCAAGAAAATGGCCAATTAATACAATTCACATCTTTCTATCTACCAACTTAAGCAAAAGGTTACGAAGAAATGGATTCCTGAGGCATTTTCACGCTCACGTTATATGGTAGCAATGCACAAGAATAGATTGCAAACTCACATAACCTTAAGGAAATGACTCCAAGTATGATGGACTGTTCAATTTTTATCCACAACTTGTCTTTCTACTGAAACTGACCTTAATGAAGTGAGTCAACGTATGAACTTGTCTTTCTACTGAAACTGTACTTTCT
Organism: Musa acuminata AAA Group; assembly: GCF_036884655.1. Classification (NCBI taxonomy): domain Eukaryota; kingdom Viridiplantae; phylum Streptophyta; class Magnoliopsida; order Zingiberales; family Musaceae; genus Musa; species Musa acuminata. The sequence continues at coordinate 926,531 of NW_027021351.1, read as the reverse complement.
CATCATCACACTTATTTTGAACAGCTGTATGCGGAATCATTGGCACGCTTTCAAGGAGGTTCTCCTTATATATATCCTCTTTATGGTTTGGGAGAGCTTCCTCAGGTCTGTCTTCATCTCTCACCATGGCAGTTTTTCATGATGATTCCAAATAAGCTGATCTATGACAAGCCTTTGTTTACAGGGATTCGCTCGTCTGAGTGCAGTTTATGGTGGCACCTACATGCTTAACAAGCCAGAATGCAAGGTGACAAACTTTCATGTGTTTTTTTGAAGTTAGCTAATCACCGTGCGCATGGTTGATTGGATTCTGAAAGAACCAAACAACATATGATGATGTTCTGTGTCCTGCAAGACAGGTTGAGTTTGATGAAAATGGAAAAGCTTATGGTGTGACATCCGAGGGGGAGACTGCTAAATGCAAAAAAGTAGTCTGTGATCCTTCTTACTTGCCAAGTAAAGTGAGTGCGGATCTCTATCTGTCATTTTGCACATAGTGAACCCTTGGCCTCTAATTCAGAATATGTGTAACAGGTAAAAAAGGTTGGTAAAGTAGCTCGTGCTATATGTATAATGAGTCATCCAATCCCAAATACCAACGACTCACAGTCGGTGCAGATTATTCTGCCCCAGAAACAACTTGGACGTAGATCAGACATGTATGTTTTTCTCAACTTCCTTGTTTTTATCTCTGCATCATTTACTTCCAGGTGTAGATTCTAACTCTCCTGCTGATTACAGGTATGTGTTTTGCTGCTCTTACACACACAACGTTGCTCCGAAAGGGAAATATATCGCTTTTGTTTCCACTGAGGCTGAAACCGATCATCCTGAGACAGAACTGAAGCCTGGCATCGATTTGCTTGGACCAGTAAATGAGACCTTTTTCGATACTTATGATAGATATGAACCTACAAACAACCATGAAGAGGACAGTTGCTTCATATCCACTGTACGTAACGTTTCATAGTTTACTATGTATCTCGCAGAAAGACTCTTGTATGGAACTTATAAATCATGGTCCCTCTTTTGCAGAGCTATGACGCCACCACACACTTTGAGACAACCGTGGAAGATGTCATCTCCATGTACAGAAAGATAACTGGAAAGGTAACTTCCAACTCTTTAGGATGAGTTTTAAGGTTACTAACACAAGCTGCAAAAGGATACACATGACAAGTTTTAGAGAACGCTAGATTACTGGCATTAAACTGTTGTAATAGATACAAACATGTCATCCTCGGTTTTCATTAGGCTACACTGAGAACCTGCAGTAGCACCAGAAACATTAATAGAACTATACAACTAACCAATTTGTTGGCTTCTTCATGGCACAGGAACCTGATCTGACTGTGGATCTGAATGCTGCCAGTGCTGCTGCAGATGATGCTTAGTTTATTCCTCTCCATGGATGCCCCTTGAAGAAATCATAGCCTCACTATTTCATCTTGTTTGCATTATTTGTTCCACAGTAGGAAATTACATTACTCAGATTTCTGCTCTAACGCATTTGCATAAACTAATTTATTTACCCGAAAATATTTGAATCATGGATGGCCCCAATCTTTTCCATTAAGTTCTGTGCATCCATGGAGGTCAATTGAGACTCCAAGGATCTCAAACTAATGCAGCCTTCTCTTGTGCAGGATATCGAAGCTTTATCTGTCATATAAGAAAAAGAACACTGCCTGTATAGCACACAATATAATTTCTTTAGCTTTTGCATGAACTTTTTAGACAACACATCCAATAAAGGTTTTTTCCATGGGAAAAAAAAATCCATTTAATCTCATAAAGAAACCAATTTCTGGTGATTCTTTTTTTTTTTTTGGCATGTTTAAATGGAGAACTCTGAAAAGTTCCCATTGTTTAATTTCACCACAAGTAGGGACTTTATTGTAAACGTCCCTTAAAATTGCAATATTCAAAATAAACACCTTATATAATTTTTTTACTATAATTATGTTTATATATATATATATATATATATATATATATATATATATATATATATGGATAATGATAAGAAAATGAATGTAAACTTGTAATTCATCATAAATAATGGGCTTATATGCAAAAGTTTCTTTATTTAACTTTGATCCGTTGCTTTCCAAAAGTAGTACGCCCCTTTGCACCACCGCCGACCGGATCGGCCGGTGCCTATGTCGGAACCCTAAGTTTAATCCTCCTGGAAGACGATGAGGAAGCCCCATGGCGTCGTCGACAGATTCCCGATCAATCCCAAGTGGGTGGTGCTCCTGCTCGTGATCCCTCTCCTTGCGCTCTTTCTCCTACTCATTGGAGCCCTCGGCCCCCTCAAACCCCACAATCCCTCCGATCTCGGCCGAGCCTCTGGCGCCCTTCGACCGCCGAAGCCCCCGCGCCTGGCCTACTTGATCTCCGGAACTCAAGGCGACGGTCGCCGGCTCAAGCGGCTCCTCCAGGCCGCGTACCACCCGTGGAACTTCTACCTCCTGCACCTCGACCGCACTGCGCCGCCCGAGGAGCGGGCCGATCTGGCGACGTACGCCGCGTCGGAAGCCACCTTTGTCCAGTTCGGCAATGTTCGAATGGTAGAGGACGCAGATCCGGTGTCGCAGAAGGGGCCGACCATGATTGCTTGTACCCTCCATGCGGTGGCCATTCTGTTGAGGGAGTTCGAGGATTGGAGCTGGTTCATCAATCTTAGCGCCGCGGATTACCCTCTGATGCCCCAAGATGGTATTTTTCCTCTCTATTCTAAAAGGAAAAAACTTCCTTTGATATGCCTTCCTTTCTTTGATGAGGTCGTAATTTTGGCAAGGTCTAGTTGGTCTCGATGCCCAAATTATTATCTTTGGGCTTCAGAAGATAAAAGACAGGAACTTGATCCAAAATAAATATCTCGAATGTTTCCATCAATGGCTTTCATGTCTAAATTCTTTACTTACTGCCTCCTTTTTCTATTGTATATGCAGATATTCTTCATGTTTTTTCATACTTGCCAAGGGATTTCAACTTCATTAAGCACACAAGCGATATTGGCTGGAGAGAGTAAGAACATACATATATGGTTGTGCGTGTTTCACTTTAGGGAGTTCGACATTGTAGTTGTTGTTGATACGGTGCATGCAGGTATGAGAGGGCAAGACCTATCATCGTAGATCCAGGGTTTTACAAGCCAAGTAGAACAGACATATTTTGGGCTAAAGAAAAGAGGAGCATGCCTTCTGCTTTCAAAATATTTGCAGGTACTTGTTACCCATTTTTCCAACCATTTTCCATCTGACAGGGTTACTTGTTTTATATACTATTGTCGAGATGTTATGTGCAGCCTCCAATGTAGAATATTTGTTCTGCCTTACTACTATTTTATTTCATTTGGTATATTAAATGTGCCCTGATTTCCTATTTTCCTGCATCATTGACCATTAACCAGCAATTTGTTTTAGTTACGGCAAGTTTTCACATCCATGGTTTGGCATTTATTGAGTTAGTTTTATCCTATTCCAGTGTTAAGTTTGCAGTTCAATAGTGGAGTCTTTGACCTGAAACTGAAGATCTCTATAATTTCTTCAATTTGTACCGAATGGTTCTTTGATATCATTCAAGTATAGCTAGTCCATCTCAATGTATATTGACAAATCAAAGACAGCGTAGCAAGTGAAGCCAAAATGAGGATTTTCCTCGGTAAAGGGGGTTGAATAAGAAGTGTGTGCATGCAGATTTCCGTAGAGGGGATTACATGTGAATCTTCTTTCTCGCACATCCTAATAATATTAAACCCATTGATTTGTGTCTCACCTTTTTTACTTTTTCATGAATAATCCTTCCTCACAAGAAAGTTCTGAGGAAAGCTGTATCTTCCACACAATGAAATAGTTGTATTTCTTTGGTTCATTTTAAAAATTGCTTGATGCAATTGCACAGCTTCCATCTTGCTATAATTAAGTTCAAACATGAACTCGGCTATGCGCTTCATTGTTCAGTGTCCATAGACAGTGTCTTAGTTGTTAGTTGTAGTTTGTGAACATAATCGTCTTTTGACAACGAATTCTAGTGATCAAGTTACCTGTTTGATGTGAAGATAACTTGTTTCCAATGAATTTCTTGAGGATTCTTCATGTTTTCTATGGATATTCTTTTTTTGTTCCTTTTTTTTATAGTCCTCTATATGTATCAATTGTATTTATAACAACCAATATTATGAGGTCACTATTTTCCCTTGTTACCGAGTTGTGGTATGATGCTCTACAATGACTACAAAAATGAGTTTCAGTTATTTGTTGCCTTCTTATATATACTTATATGCTGCATTCTTCTGTTAATTTATTTTTTGTTGAATTACTTTCAATTGCTTGTATTTGATCTTAGGCTCCTCATGGGTGATCCTTGCACGGCCTTTTCTTGAATTTTGCATCTGGGGATGGGATAATCTCCCCAGGACGTTACTCATGTACTATACAAATTTCTTGTCATCCTCGGAGAGTTACTTCCATACCGTGATATGCAACTCCCAAGATTTTCAGAATACCACGATCAATGACGATTTGCGTTTCATGATGTGGGACGATCCACCACGTTTGCACCCAATGAATCTGACATCAGAGCATTTCAATCTGATGGCAGAGAGCGGAGCCCCTTTTGCACACTCTTTTTCTAGGGAGGATCCTGTTCTTGACAGGATTGATGACGAGTTGTTGCAGAGATCCGCAGGTCGATTTACCCCAGGTAAATGGTGCTTGGCAAATCCTGAGTTTGGCACCGATCCTTGTTCTGTCCGTGGAAGACCCAGCGTCATACAGCCGACAGTAAATTCCAGAAGGCTGGAGATGTTGTTGGTGAAGCTTCTGGATCCCGATGATTTCAGGCCTAGGCAATGTATATAACTCAACAATGTCACACACCAATCTTGTAGCTGGACACATTCACAGATCACAAGGCAGCTCTTGTTGTAGGTATTTTGTAAACTGGAAAGGCACAGAAAACATCTGCTGTTTTGATGTTGATGGTTTATAGTTAGTCCTCTTTCGTGGTAAAGATTGTGTATCTATCGGATATCTGATCCTCGACACTTTGGTGAACATTTTGATGTACAATTTGCTTATGATTAAATCAATACATGTCCTATTCTCTCCTCTGAAGCTTTCGGGAACACGCAATCATTCTTTGTGTGTATATCCTGTAATTGCTTGAGATCTATGTTATTGGTATTCCGAGTATCACGAAAGTCGATTTGTATGTGGAACTAAAAGCCTTCTTTTGAATAAATATTGCAGGATCCAAAGGTGTCGGTTTAGCTGGTAAACAACTGCTGATTGCAAGGTCTTCAAATTGGCGATTGTTCTGGAATGTAAGTATTGCTTGCTCCCTTGCTGAGTTTTTTCGTTGATGCTATTTGTTTGTCTCTTGACGATGGTGAAAGAAGAACAGATTTCTGTAACCTAATCTTGTTGAGTTTCTCCTAGTGCTAATTATTCGTCTTTAGGAACGACATAATTATAACGTCTTTCATCACATCAAAAGTGAATGTTGAAGATTTAAATAAACTTATACGAGTAGTAGATGAGGTATACTACTATTAGCATAAAGGTTAAACATTTTTAATTAGTTTATTAAGATAAGTTAATGAGTTAGTAATCATGGCAAGAATGAATGCTCACTTGTCCATCATTGCATGTGATTCTCTTTCTTGTTATCTGACATCTGTAATATTGCAAACGACTGCATGTCGATATTATTTCTATTAGTCATTCTGAAATGGTGTAACCAAGACAAATTGGTATATGATTTCACTGGTGTAGGCTTGCGATTCGGCTAATTATACTTGCACCCTATTTGTGATCAAATCTTTAATTTAGAAATTTATTTTATTTTCTTGTTTGCTATTGTGATTAAGAAAATAATTATTAATGTCATATTTGTTAGTATATTAAATAAAAATTTATATTAAATAAATACGAAAATTAAAAAAATTTCTCACCTCCTCCTATTTAAGAGGAGGGATTTATCTCTTCTTTCTTTATGAGTCATATTAATGAGAGGTAGGTTTCAAATATTTCTTCAAAAATAAAAGTTTTTTTTTTCTCCTTGATTCTTTTAAATATTGGAATTTTATTTTTAGGATTAAAATATGTTATAAGTAGTTCAAAAATATTTCTTAATCTTTTATATGTCAAAATTTTATTACTAGATTAAAATATGTTATTTGAAGTTTTAAAGATATTCTGTGATCTCTTTTAAGGTTTTTATTTTTGGATTTATTCATATTGAAATTATTTATATCATATGTATTGAATACATGATATCCAATTTTTATATTTGAATTACGAATATTATTTTCTCGTATTACATTTTATTTTTTAATCTTATTTGGATTAAAATATGTCATAAATAGTTTAAAAATATTTCTTAATCCTTTAAAGATATTCTTTGATCCTTTTTAAGGTTATTATATTTTGAATTAGAATATATTAAAATTATTTGTATCATATGCATTCAATATATGACATCTGATTTTTTTTATTTGAATTAAGAATGTTATTTTCTCGTATTGTTATTTATCTTTTAATTTTATCTTTTAATCTGTTGTTATATTTTAATGACTTATTATTAATGAATTTATTTGTTTGATAATAGTTCCATAATATTACAATTCAAAATTAAAAAAAATTAGTTAGGATTTGGGTTAAAATAACCTACCGGTTAAGCTCAATCAATAGGCTAAACCCAACCAACAGGCAAGCCTAACTAGTAGGCCAAGTCCAACAAGTATGCTAGGCCCAACTAATAAACAAGACTTAGCGAATAAGCCAAGCCCAACCCGTAGGTCAGGCCACAACCCATAAGCTAGGCCTAGTCAATACGTCAAGCCTAGCCAACAAGGTAGGCCCAACCCGTAAGTCAGGCTCTAGCTCGTAGGCTAGCTTAGCCTAGCCCAACGTGGGTAGTAATGTGCGATGCACATAACTAGCCCATGAGTCATGAGTTGGCCTAGCCTGATATAGTGTATGTACAGTCATGTGTAGTGCATATGACCAGTACATGGGCTGCCCAACCTAGCCGAGTATTATGCAGTAGTTGGATTTGAGTCTAAACGTTGATTGAACCAAACCGAACTTGATTAGTTTAAATCGATTTGTGATAATTCTAAATTGGTTTGACTTATTCAAGTCTATTTAAACTAAATTGAACATAATCTAATCTAAATTATATTAGTCTAGTGGTTCTAGACTAGTTAAATGAGGATTAAAGATTGGTTCAGCTAGTGTTTAGTTAAATCGTATTCAATTTGATCGATTGAATTAGGGTTCAACTCAATTGAGGGCTAATTAGTATTATTTGACATTAATGATGTTTAATTTTTTTTAATATATTATTTCATCTCGATATAGATATGACTAGTATGAGATGATATTATTTCCCTACCGAGGACAAGTAGGACGATTCTCTTTATGGATTAACGAGTCGCCAAACATGGAGGTTGGACGGTTTCTCCAGCCATTGGGAGGAATGTATTCCCACTTTGACAAGTGAGGGACACAATTTCATCAGTTGTTAGGAGTGCGATATGAGTTTGTCTCCATCCGCTGTTAGGAGAATACAAACTCATCGTAGGATTTAGCATCTTAATTTGCTATTAGGGGAGTGCTCTTTCAGGCATTTGATATACACCAATCGGATAATTAAATTATGATCATATATTTATTTTTTTAATTAACTTATAGGAGTTCCTATTTAGTTTTGTTGAATTTTTTTTATTTTTGATTTTTAGAATAGCCTCCCACTAGAACTAGACCCGATTCTAATATTGCTAGGTAAAGCTACTTGGATGTTTCTTTGAGTTAATGTCACTGTGTTATTTAACAAAGCCTAGGGCTACTTTTGATTTATGATTCGATGAATAAATAAATTATAATAAATATTTATAAGTTATTAATAAAGTGATATTTATTTATTTGGCTTTGCATATACTTCGTGGGAAGATGTTATGATCCTGTGAAAAAAAAATTCAAGATATGACATCATTTTATGGTATTAGAGCAAACATTATATTTAGGCATGGTGAGGGGGCTTGAGTAGGAAAGGGCTCTCCGTGGATAGAGTCAAAAGATTCATCATGATGTGGAGCCACCATTGGGCTACAAAACACATGCATTATACTAGGTTTTGATTTGGGCTATGCTGGGCCTTGACGAGGACGTTAAGCCTTGAGTGGGAGAAATTGTAACACCTCGATTAATCCCATATCGGAAGTGGGCAAGACTAAGATTGACTTATAAGGGTTTGATGAGTATATTATTATTAATTTCAGTTTAAATATTTTGGCTAGAGCTACATAAGGTGGAAATAATATTTTGGGACCACCTATTTTTGATGTTGAATATCAGATTTTGATAATGAAATCAATTGCTTGTAATTGATTATGTTTGGATCGAGTTAGTTTAGAGTCTACTTAGACCAACTCAATTAAGAGCCAACTAGGCCTAACTTTAAACTATGTTGGACCAAGTGGAAGGCCAAAATAGTGACCCAATAGGTAGAACTGTCGTGACACAGTCTTCCTGCCCAAACACAATCTCCAAGAAACTATCAGGCCTAGTTGAATCTCAGATTTTTTATGTTGAATCTCAGATTTTGATGATGAAATCAATTGATGTGTTTGTCATGTCACTTATAATTGATTATGTCTAGATCGAGTTAGTTTAGAGTCTACTTAGACCAACTCAATTAAGAGCCAACTAAGCCTAACTTTGGGCTATGTTGGAGCAAGTGGAAAGCCAAAATAATGACCCAACAGGTAGAACCGTCGTGGCACAGTCTTCGAGAGACTATCATGTAGTGGTACTGCCCAAACACAATCTCTAAGAAACTGTCAAGCCTAGTTGAATCTCAGATTTTTGATGTTGAATCTCATATTTTGATGATGAAATCAATTGATGTGTTTGTTATGTCGCTTGTAATTGATTATGTCTGGATCGAATTAGTTTAGAGTCTACTTAGACCAACTCAATTAAGAGCCAACTAGGCCTAACTTTGGGCTTTGTTGGACCAAGTGGAAGGCCAAAATAGTGACCTAACAAGTAGAACCGTCGTGGCATAATCTTCGAGAGACTATCAGGTAGTGGTACTGCCCAAACACAATCTCCAAGAAACTGTTAGGCCTAATTGAATCTCAGATTTTTTATGTTGAATCTCAGATTTTGATAATAAAATCAATTGATATGTTTGTCATGTTGCTTGTAATTGATTATGTTTGGATCGAGTTAGTTTAGAGTCTACTTAGAGTAACTCAATTAAGAGCCAATTAGGCCTAACTTTGGGTTATGTTGGACAAAGTGGAAGGCCAAAATAGTGACCCAACAGGTAGAACCGTCATGGCACAATCTTTGAGAGACTGTTAGGTAGTGGTATTGCCCAAACACAATCTCCAAGAAACTGTCAAGTACTGCCCGTACCCTGAAATCTCGGGGATTTGAATTTTGATTCCAAGTTTTGAAGTCATTTGGGGTCTATAAATACCCCAGCTATTCCTGCATGGAGTAGCAAGAAAATTAAGCAAAACTCTATGATGCTAAAATTGTAAACCTTATTAAAAAGTTGAGTTCCCTCCTCCTAAAGCTTAGAGAGAGTTCTAAGGGAGATGTGTGAGGGAAACTTTGTAAAAGAGGAGTGTAAAGGTTGTCTCCTAAACTTGTGAAAATGAGAAGGTGTAAAAGGGTAGTTGATTTTCACTCGATCGAAAGAAAATCGTTAGTGGATGCCGGTGGCCTCGACGAAAGAGGAATCGGTGGAGTGGATGTAGGTCACGACGACCGAACCACTATAAAATGGTTTGCATTTCTGCTTTGCTATTTATTATTGAATCTCGTATTTTGATGATGAAACCAATTGATAATTGTTTATGATTTAATCTACGTTTTAAGTGACGTAGGATGCTTCGATTAGGGAGAGACAATTAAAGCAGGAAGAATCATGTTGAGCCAGAGGAAAAAATGTCAGAAGATTGGATGTCGAGCCGGAGGATCAGTCGACGTATCGACAGAAGGCTTCGGGACATGGATTCGGGCATCAGGCCAAGAAGAGCGGATATTGCGCCAAGGATATCGAAGTTACGGAGGTCAACTGGCCGATTAGGCAATAGGCTATAAGAGAGGACGATGCGCCGAAGGATCGGATGAAGCGTCGATGGACCAATGACATGCCGGACAACATGATTCATGCTTAGTAATAATTGTCTAGATCGAAATGTGTTTTTATGTGTGCAGGATTAACTACGATAGCAAGGTATAAAGCAAAATGAAGTCCTGGAGTCAAGAACATAATTTCGTTGGGAGTTCGAGAGTTCGTCGGAAGTTCTGTCGAAATTGACCGAGAAGTCCCGGAGCTGCCAAAGAAGCTCGTCGGAACTCACTAAGAAGATAATCATGAAGTCCAGGAGCTTGCTGGGAGTTCGCTGGAACATTATCGAGAGATCGTCAGAAGTTCACCGGAAGATCGCTAGAAGAAACCTAGACTTACAGACTTTGTTTAGCTTAGTAAATGTCTTAAAATTCGTAGTTAGCATATAATTAGGATTAGAATTGGGTCAACCCAATTAGGGGACAGTTAAGCCAAGTTTGGGTTGTGTTGGGCCAAGAGAAAGGCCCAAATAGTGACCAAACAGGTGAAACTATTGTGACATAGTCTTTGAGACTATGTTAGGCGGTGGTACCGCCCGTACCTTAAAATTTCGGGGGTTTAAATTTTGGGCTCCAAATTTGAATCCATTTGAGGCCTATAAATACCCCAGCTATTCCTACATGGATAAGCAAGAAATATTGAGCAAAACCTTATAATTCTAAAGTTGTAAACATTAGAAATTTGAGTTCCCTCATCCCAAAGCTTAGAGAGAGTTCTAAGGGAGGTGTGAGAGGGATACCTTGTAAAAGAGGGTTGTAAAAGGTTGTCTCATCAACCTGTGAAAAGGAGAAGAGGGGTGTAAAAGGGTAGTTGGTCTTCGCCCATTGAAAAAAGACCGACAGTGGATGCTGGTGGCCTCGACGGAAGAGGAATCGATGAAGTGGATGTAGGTCACAACGATCGAACCACTATAAAAATCTGGTTTGCATTTCTCTTATGCAATTTATTTTACTGCAAACCACTTTACTTGCTTTACATCTACTATGCTCTTTCGTATGCTTTCAAAGTTAATACCTTTACGAAATGGGTTTTTATCGGAAACGGATTTAATCGCAACGAAGTTTTGAACCAACGTAATTTTTACTGTTGTACTAATTCACCCCCCTCTTAGTGCCTGATTTTTTTCCTAACAATTGGTATCATAGCCTCGTATTTCTCATTTGGTTTAACACCCAAGAGAAATGACTCTTTTCGGCTTTCAAGAGTGTCACTCTCTCATTCGTCCTCCCTTATTCAATGGGATGGACTACACATATTAGAAAACTCGAATGAGAGTTTTCTTGCTTTCTTTGGATTTAAATCTATGGAGTATTGTTGAAAATAATTTTCAAAAATTTTCTAAACCAATGAACGAATGGAATGATTTGGAGAAGAAGATTTTTTCTTTAAATACTAGAGCTATGAACGCTCTATTTTATGCCTTAGACAAAAACGAGTTTAATCGGATTTCTACTTGCGAAACAGCTTTCGACATTTAGCACATTCTTGAAACCACTCACGAAGGCACTAGTAGATTAAAAGTTTCGAAGGTCAATCTTTTAATGTACGATTTTGAACTATTTCGAATGAAGCCGAGTGAAATCATTGTTGACATGTACACCCGTTTTATGGATGTCATCAATGGTTTAAATGCTCTTGGCAAATGCCTTTCTAATTTTGAACTCGTTAACAAGATTTTATGATCGCTTTCTAAAAATTGAGATTCGAAAATGATGGCTATTCAAGAATCAAAAAATTTGAATACCTTTTTGATCGAGGAACTTATCGGGTCTCTAATAACCTATGAAATGATGTGCAATGCATATGAAGAACTTGAGAACTATATTCCAAAGAAGAAAGATTTTGGACTTAGAATAATTGAAGACCACTAGAGCATAAGCTCAAGTGATGGTGAACTTGAACTTCTCATGAAATTTAAAAAGTTCATGAAACAACAATCAAAAAATAAAAATAAACTTAAAAAGAACACAAATTGGGACGAATCAAGCTCATCCAAAGACGAGGAGAAGACGAGGAGAAAAACAAAGGCGAGATGACAAACTAGGCCTTAACGACATTTGACAACGAGGTAAACAAAACTCCTTTAATTTATTTCAAAATTACATGATGCTTTTAATGAGTTATTTTTAATTATTTTTCTTACAAATTACATGTTTAATGATGTAATAAAAATATAAAAATAAAATAGGATCATGCTTATTATGCTAGTAATTTTGAAAATGATAATTAAAATTATATATTTTATGATAAAGAAATAAAATGTTAGATTTAAATCTAATAATAATCCTATATATGTTTTTCAAGAAGAAATAATGTATATCTTGATGATTTTCAATTTTGTTTAAAAATGTCTTATGCCCAGTGAAACCATGATTGATGAATATGCTTTATGTTTATTAATTTCTTTGGCTTGTATGCCTTATCATGATGAATGTTTTGAAAATAAATGTTTGTATCATGCTTTATGATTTTTATGCATGAGGACTTGAAGTAATGATTTGGAATCATATGTTTTGGAATTATGTGTTACACTTTTTGATCTTGATGATTTTTTTTATCTTTCCGTTTTAAACGTTGATGCATGGTTTTGACATAAGAACAAATATTTGGGCATGCTAATATAAAGTCAATCACACAAATAGAAACTAAATAAGTTTAAATATCTTTAAGAATTTTTCAACATTATGTTCAACGAAACTATGCTTGATGTCTTAATGAAAATATAATGATGATTTGAAAGCATGCTTAACGAGTTTATATTTTGGACTTTTGCATGATAATTTTTGCAATCTTTTGAAAGTTCTTTTTTGGTGTTAACGAATGATGCATGTTTTTATTTGGCATAAATGAAAAAAGCATGCTTCTATGAAATCAATCTTACGAATTGAATCACTAAAAAGAAAAAAGCTTTCTCCTTGAAAATTTTTTCTACTTTATCAATTTTTCAAAAAGGAGAGATTAATGAATCTATGTTTCTTTTTGAATATCTTAAAAATGATTTTGATTTGACGATTTGAATTTGAATAAGCTTTATCTTGATTTCTTGGAATTACTTGAGATTTTTTTTTCAAGATCTCTTCTTTGTACTCCTATGATTTTCCTTGATATTTTACTAAAGAGGATATTTCTATATGAATCATAAGATTTCTTATGCATGAATTGAAATCTTTTTCTCCCATCTTAATGATCTCCTATACAATAAAATGTTTTATGACTTATGAAATCTCGATGAAATAATGTAATGATGATTTGAGATCATGCTTAATTAGTTTATCTTTCGAAATTATGCATGATGATTCTTACGATTTAGGGATTATCGATTTTTACCATAATGAAAGTGGCTTTTTCGGTTTTAAAAATGATGCATATTTTTGTTTGATAAAAAGATAAATGCATACTTGTATGAAACCAATAACTTAAAATAAAACATCTCTATCTTATGTTTTTTTTTGCTATTTATAAAAAGAAGAGATTTGATGAAATAAATCATGTCTTGTGGCATTCATGATTTGATATTAATATCTTCCATTTTTTATTATTGAAATAATGATAGAAACATTGATGATATGAATGCATGAAATACTCATGATATTGTTTTGATGCTCTAAAATGATATAAATTTATTAGTTTATGAGTATCATGTATGACATGATGATTGATTTATTTTTAGCATCATGCATAGAGTAAGGATGATATGTAAAGTTTTAAAATTATACATGTTGTAAATTGAAACTATAATGATGCATAAGTATATTGAAATAATGATTGAAACATTGATGTAATTATGAATGATGATTTGGTATCATGCATGCAGTACTTCAACTTATGATAATGATGCATGCAATGATAAAATATTCCTGATAAAAAAATGTTTTGATATTCATAACTTAATTTTTCATCTTTGTTATTCATCATTTGTCATGATTTGAAAATTATTGTAAAGGGAAAAAGAGATACAAAATTATATTCTGCCCTTCTTTTTTACAATGACAAAGGGGGAGATAGCTAGCTTACTAGCTAGCTTGCACAAGTCAAGAAGATGCAAAAAATTGCTTGCTTGCTTGCACATCTAAAAAGAAGATGCAAACATACTTCATGTAGCTTGCTTCATGTAAAACATTGTATCTTGCTAGCTTGTTATCTTACATTATTCTTCAAAAACTTGCTAGCCTTCATACTTCAAAGAGAAGTAACACTTGTCAAATTGCTAGCTTGTGTGTTATAAAATAATATAAAATTTTGTTAGCTTGCACTTTGCAAAGGAAGCAAAAATGACACTTCTCAAAAGAGAAGAAAGAGCTTGCTATCTTAAAAATCACTAGTTTGCCTATCTTAAGAAGCAAAAATACAAACTTGCAAAATTTGCAATCATGCACATCTTTAAAATTAATGATGATTTGGTGATTATGCATATTATAAAGTGACAGAAAATTGCTAGCTTACATTTTCAAAAATGATGATAAATTTTGCTAGCTTGTATGTTGTAGAATATGCTATCTTACTACCTTGCATAGATAAAACTTAATAGCTTGTATGTTCTAACATGATGTAGCACTTGCTAAATTTTTGCTAGCTTGCATGATGATAAAAATGGAGATTATGTTTATTATGCAATGAGTTGAACTTGTATTTCCAAACATTTGAAAGTTATACTTCTCCTTTTTGTTGATGACAAAGGGGGAGAAGTATGATCATGTTATGCATGATGACGTGTTACAAATATTCATGATGAATATTTGCAAGGACTTTAATTCAGTTGAATTCAAGGTTCTATCAATATGGCATATTGATAGGGGGAGTTTGTTTAAACTCCGAGAGTTTGTTTTAACTCCGTCATCAATTGATTGTCATCATAAAAAAGGGGGAGATTGTTGAATCTCGTATTTTGATGATGAAACTAATTGATAATTGTTTATGATTTAATCTGTGTTTTGAGTGATGTAGGATGCTTCGATCAGGGAGAGATAATTAAAGCAGAAAGAATCATATTGAGCCGGAGGAAAAAATGTCAGAAGATTGGATGTCGAGCCGGAGGATTGGTCGACGTATCAACAGAATGCTTCGGGCATGGTTTTGACCCAATACCAACTCAATTTGACCCAAAAAGACCTCGATCAAGACTTTAACAATCCAACCACATATCCAGTACAATTATGAAGCTTTCAGCACATTGTACGCCATTCTAGCATATCGTCAGATCTTTTGACACTTCGTCTGAACCTCTAGCATATCGTCCTTTCCTTTGGTATATTGTCCGATCTATCGGCATGTCGACTTTCCCACGATATCCGATCTTTTGGCGTAATACCCGATATTTCTGGTATGATGGCCAAACTTATAACACAAAGTCCAATTTTTGGCATGTTGACCAATCCTCTAGCTCGACATCCAATTTTTGACATGATACTTTTCCTGACACAACGTTTGATTCTCTTACTTCGACAATTTGCTTTTTAATGGTTCGAGTTTGTGATCAAAGTATTTCCTGCGTCACTTATCTCAAAAGCATATTAGTCTATAAACTCATCAAAATTCGGGATTCAATAGGATCATATTATGAACCCTCAAAGAAAGGCAAGTGCAGATAGTTCGGTCATCAACAGGCAAGAGCTTCCAATAATCAAGTTGTCATAAGATATTATTTATGTGAGAAGACTAATCATGTTTCTAGCTCATGTCTCGTGAGACAACGTGCCTTGAGTATGCTAGTCATAGGTGTCCTATAAGCCAATCACGTGAGTGATGGCACATATGACATGACACATAGTCTTTTTACTTATTATTATTATTATGATATTTTTTCACTTTATATTGCTTGATGCATAAATATATTATGATGTCCATAGATTTGTGCAATAAGGATCAGATCATGATGAGATCATGATAATTAGACCAATTTACCTTTAAATACATACCCTAAATAATCTTGATTATAGGTTAATCGAGAAGGACATCGAGACAACTAGACAGACTAGTGTGTTGTATACCTGTCCATGTGATAGAGGTGGTTGGTCTCATAATTGCTCGTGTGGGGACACTAGCTACAGTGTAGGCGCTCATAGGAGAATGAGTTCATTGATTGATCTGCTCACGGAATGTTGGATGGTTGATGATACCTCATTGTCAGATAATGATTTCGTCGTCCTAATGGTATACCTGGTCCTTAGACTTGAGACACTAAGGATTTCTTATATGAGTACTCCACTCTTTGATACTAGACTTATAGGTTTAGAAGTTTCAAATATAGTACAGTCGATCATTGGGAGTGGCAGCCAACCTTACGAGGGCTATTGAGTATCGATAGAGGATCATCCGCTCTCGACATCATGAGAGGAATATCTCATATGTTCTTGCTCAAATAAATCCTTGGCCAAAGTCATTTGAATTGAGAGAGAAAAAGTTCTCTAAAAGAATTCGATTAGAGTGATACTCGAGGAGAAATCGTATGGGCCTAATAGTACCATGTCCGGTATACGGTCTTTAGGATATTAGATGGATGAAAGATTATAGGTACATGGTAACTGAGGATAGATAAGTCTAAAGGATTGGATTCCTCTATATCGTTTGGGGACTGCGATGTAGTGGCCTAGCACGTCCGTAGTCGATGAGTCGAGTGAATTATTATGTAAATAATTCACCGAGCTAGAAGAAGTTCTGACATATATGACTCATGGCCAGCTCGATATTCGGCCTAGAGGGTCATACACATATGATAGGTGTTGCGATGAGTAGAGGTTCAGATATGAGAGATTCGTTGGAGCTCCTATCTTATTGAATATTTATTAAGCCCTTAAATTATTGGATCCCATAGATGAGATCTAATAAGAGCTAATAAGATATTATTGTGTAGAGACCCACTAATCTAAGATGCTTGGGTAATTAGATAGAGATCAAATACCCAATAGGGCAGGATCCATTAGGGTTAAGTTGATAGGGGACCTCTATAAATAGGAGGGAACTAAAGGGCCATAGGCTAGGCTTTTTAGCTGCCACATCATATTCTCATCTCCCTTTCTCCTCCTAAGCCAACAGGTATAGAGATTTGGGCAGCGATTTGAGAAGCGTCTTCGTAACCCCTATAATGTGGATCATCGTTAGAGAGGAGGGCGCTTGACCTCCTTCATCCTCTTCCATAGATTTACAGGAATTTCGAGATATATAATCTCTCTAGGTAACACAACTATCTCATACATGGTTTTCAATTTTGTGGATTTTTGCACACCAATCTTCACACGACGATGAACACCTTTTTGAAAAATTTAGGATTTTTTATTTTATGTTATTCCACTATGCATGTGATGTTATCCTTAAATTTTCCTATAATGGTATCAAAGTCATGTTGTTTATACGAAAGATTGATTTTGAACTACGTGTGTTGTGTTTTAGAAAAGCTTTTGACGTCAAAATTATTGACGCAACGGCGAGAAAGTGCAACAACTATTATTGCCCTCGCAAAAGTGGCCGACGGCCAACGGTGCCTGCGTGCAGGGCACCCACAAGCAGGCCGTCACGTAGGTGCTGCGCTTGCTCATAAGCAGGTGGCACATCGCCCATGGGCGAGCTAGGTTGCCCGCGGGCACAGCACCCACGTGCAAGCCGCCGCCGCTACAAAGGAGGAAGGGGGATTAGGGCTTCATGGGAGAAAATGATAGTTTTACCCCTTAGAATTTTAGAAATTCCAAGGTTTGTCTTCTCTATTCAAATTACCTAAATACCCTTCATAAGTTAGAAAATTCTATTGTCTCGAATTTTAAAAAAATATTAGTTAATTAAAATGTTTAATTAACTATTATTATTTATCTAGTAGTCTTATATAATGATATGTACATGTGATGTATGATATGGATGGATGATTATGGACCATGTGATGTGATCATTATTATTATTATTATTGAGGCCTGCGAGTCTTTATTTTTTCTCATTTATTATCGGGCCTGCATGCCTATGATTATATTGTAATTACATGAAGAGGCATAATTGGAGCGTGGAGGCGATAGTGGGACCCACAAGGCTGAGACGAACAATCGTGACATATGGAGATATGCTGAGATACCGACGGAACCGACAAGGACGAGATGGACGATCATAGGGCATGGAGATGCGCCAATGTACACATAAATCATGATGTGAGTGATTGAAAATATTTGTATGATCATATGTCCACTAGCTCAGGCCTGATCACATTAGGCTATGGTCCATGATCATTTGATGTGATTGCTCATGTGATGTATAATTGCTTATGCACCCACTAGATATGTATATATATTTACATGCGATGTATATATATATATATATATATATATATATATATATATATATATATATATATATATATATATATATATATATATATATATATATATATATATATATATATATATATATATATATATATATATATATATATATATATATATATATATATATATATATATATATATATATATATGTGTGTGTGTGTGTGTGTGTGTGTGTGTGTGTGTGTGTGAGACGTCATAGGAGACCAAATCAAAATCCGCTCTCTCGATAATATTAAGTCGGTAAACATGAGGTAATTATATTG
This sequence comes from Musa acuminata AAA Group, assembly GCF_036884655.1. Lineage (NCBI taxonomy): Eukaryota > Viridiplantae > Streptophyta > Magnoliopsida > Zingiberales > Musaceae > Musa > Musa acuminata. The sequence goes on along the minus strand of NW_027021351.1, from coordinate 907,807 downwards.
ACCTATGTAGCCTTCCATTGTTATAGGTAAGAATCGATTTTCGACATAGGTTGAGTTGGTCGAGTCCCTCGAGGCTCATCTATATCACGATTCGATATCTTGCTTACGACATAGAGATGTTACCGGTGACCTAAGGACATGGTATGCTTAGTTGAGTCCCTCGAGAGCATATCATCGAATTAGACTCATCTTGTAACGATAGTGATGACTTAATCGAACATCATGGTTGGTCGAGTCCCTCGAGGCCATGGTGGTTCGGAGGCCGAATAGGATGAAAATCACAAAGAATTGTGATTGGCAAGAGTTACCTAACTTTACGGGCTTAGCGTGATTAGTCGAGTCCCTCGAGGTTACGTTAAGACGTCGATTGGATCCCGATCCCCACTAGAGATTCGTTGAGGGTCTCCAATTCACATACCAGAGGGAGTTGTGTGTTTCGCGAGAAAATAGCGAGAGTAGATTAAGATAGAAGTCCTTATCTTAATTATTTATTTTTATAAAATCTTCATGTTATTTATTTCTGCTGTATCTTTATTTTCAGAAAAAAATATCACTTTTAAATCTCTTACGTGGCATACTTGGTGTAAACTGCCTCATTGGTCCAAATTATATGGATTGACTCCACAACCTGAGAATCGTTTTTATGACGGAGAAAATCACGCATCTCTTTGATACAATAATGCCTACACTCGAGGAAGGGGCAAGCGATGATGATATCACTCATTACGTGAAGTACATAGATGACTCCATTCTTGCTTAGTGTTACATGTTGGGCTCCATGACTCCTGAGTTACAGAGACAGTATGAAAATATGGATGCCAGATTCATTCTCCTATATCTCCATAAATTGTTTGAGGAACAGGGAAAGACTCAGCAATATGAGATATCCAAGAGTCTCTTCCGTGCTAGGATGACTGAGGGAACACCGGTTTAGAACTATATCCTAAAGATGATTGAGTGGATGGAGAAACTCACAGGTCTAGGAATGGTCCTAGAGGATGACCTGTGTGTGGACATTGTGCTTCAGTCCCTACCAGATTCATTTTCTTAGTTCATAATGAATTTTAATATGAACAAGCTTGAGGTGACTCTCCCTAAGCTCCTCAATATGTTGAAGGAGGCAGAGAGCACTATCAAGAAGGAGAAGCTAATTCTCTATGCTAGTGAGACCAAAAAGAAAAGAAAGATAGAAAAATCCCTTAAGAAAGGCAAGGGCAAAGGCAGACCGAGTAAAGTAAAGGTTGCTAAGAAAAACCCAACAAAAGACAAAGGCTAATACTTCTACTACGACAAAGATGAGCACTAGAAGAGGAACTGCAAAGAGTACTTTGTAGAGAGGATGAAACAAAAGCTTGGAGAAGCTTCAAGTACATTCATGATCAGTTTTATTTGTCAGAATCTTATGATAACATGTGTATTGGATATCAGCAATGCTTATCACATATGCAATTCATTGTAGGTTCTAACAAGGCCTAGGAGATTGGTGAGAGGCGAAATGAACCTCAAGATGGGCAATGGAGCAAAAGTTGTTATAGTAGTTGTTGGTGAGGTCATCCTACATCTACCTGGTAGAGCTATTATTGCATTGGATGCATACTATTTTGTTCATTCTATTATCAAAAATATTATTTCCATTTCATATTTGATAGTTAGTGAATATAAATTAGTTTTGAGAACAATGGTTGTTCAATATTATTAGATGATAAATTATCACAAAAGGAATATTGCATGATGACTTGTTTATGCTTAACACTACTTCATATATCATGAATGTGAGTCTAATAGGAAACAAGATGAGGTGAACAATGCATACCTATGACATTATAGGCTAGGGTATATCCATGAGGGAAGGATTCAAAAGTTACTAAAGGATGGATACCTAGATTCATTCGACTATGAGTCATATGCAACTTGCGAGCCTTACCTTCATGGAAAACTAACCAACTCTCCATTTAGTGGAATTGGAGAGACAGACACTGAGTTGCTGGAACTCATAGATAGTGATGTATGTAGTCCCATGTCAACTCATGTCATAGGTGGTTACTCCTACTTCATTACTTTTATTAATGATTTCTTAATGTATGGACATATGTACTTGATGAAGTACAAGTCCAAGGCCTTCAAGAAATTTAGGGAGTATAAGAATGAAGTAGAGAACCAAATTGGAAAGAGTATCAAGACTCTTCGATGAAATCGATGAGGTGAGTACTTGAGTACAGAGTTCAACCAATTCCTCAAGGACTTTGAGATTCTGTCCTAATGGACACCTCCTTATATACCTCAGCTCAATAGTGTATCCGAGAGGAGGAATCACACATTGTTAGACATTGTACGGTTCATGATGAGTTTCACGGACCTACCCATCTCATTCTAAGGAAACGCCCTAGAAACCGCAGCTTACCTTATGAACAAAATTTTAACTAAGTCAGGAGCGTCTACTCCATATGAGATATAGAAAAGGAAGAAGTCTGATCTTAAGGTTATTAAGATTTGGGTATGTCCTACTCACATTAAGAGATACAACCCTAACAAGTTGAAATCCAAGACGAAACGATGCAAGTTCGTGGGATACCCCAAGGAAACTTGTGGGTATTATTTCTATTGTTGAATATCTGATTTTGATGATGAAATCATTTGATGAGTTTACGATCTAATCTGCGTTTTAAGCGACGTAGGACTAACTTTGATCAGAAAAGGCAAATCGATTAAAGAAGGAAGAATCAGACGTTGGGTCAGAGTGAACATATCAGGAGATTGGACGTCGAGCCAAAGGATCGGTCGATGTACCGGCAAAAGGTCTTTGTGCCATGAGTTCAGGCATCGGGCTGAAGGATCGCACATTGCGCCAAGGAGATCGAAAGTTAAGTGGGTCAACATGCCGATTGGATAATACGCCGAAGGAGAGGATGATACACCAAAGGATCGGATGAAGCGCCAGATGAACCAATGACATGTCGGACAACATAGGATTCACGCTTGTAATTGATTATGTCTAGATCGAGTTACTTGAGTATAATTGAGTCAGTTTTAGGATGTAACCATGTTAACTCAATTAGGGGCCCATTGGGCCTGAGTTAGGACTGTGTTAGGCCAAGTGGAAGGCCCATTCAGTCACCCAAGATTAGGTGGAACCACCTATGAGCTGGAAAAGTCAAGAGCATACTTTTCAAGTTGTCAGGTGGTGGTACCGCATAGACAATCTCCCAAACTGTGTCAGGTGGTGGTACCTTCAGTCTATGTAGTGGTACCACCCAAACATAATCTCCCAGACTGTGTCAAGTGGTGGTATCACTAGTCTAAGCGGTGGTACCACCCAATGTCAATGTTGTAGGTGATAGTACTGCCCAGCATAGGCGATGGTACTGCTAGGACCCAAGAAACCTGGGATGAGACCTTTTTTGGCTCTATTTTTTAAGTCATTTGGGGTTTATAAATACCCAAGATATTTCTACTTGGATGAGCACGAAATTGAGTAGAAAAGGGGAAAAATATACTTGAGAAAAAAATGGTTATAATCTCCCTAGAGTTAGTGAGTCTCTTCCTCTTAAAGTTAGAAGGTTTCTAAGAGATGAGTGAGGTCTAAAAGAGAGAGGTGTAAAGATTCTCTCCTAAGCCTATAAAATGGAGAAAGAATTGTAAGGGTAGTTGATGTTTGCCCTTTGAAAGAAGATCAGTAGTGGAAGCCGGTGGCCTCGAGTGAGGAGGAACCGAGAGTGGATGTATGTTACAATGATTGAACCACTATAAGATTGGTGTGCCTTCCTTTCTCTACTTGTTTACTTATTTTGCAACTGCTTTACCTACTCATTACTACTCTTACAAACATTTTAAGTCTAAATATCTTTCTGATACGGTTTTATCGTATGAAGTTTTGAATTGATGTCATTTTCCTAGAAGCACTAATTCACCCCTCCTCTTAGTGTCGATTTCGATCCTATCAGTTGGTATTAGAGCAAAGATTTTTCTCGTTTGGTTTAACACCCAAGAGAAATGACTTTTACTGGCAATCAAGAGGGTCTTTCTATCGTTCGTCCTCCTATGTTCAATGGGACGAACTATACGTATTGGAAAACTCGAATAAGAGTTTTCTTGCTTTCTATGAATTTTTTTTATGGAATATCATTGAAAATAATTTTTAAAAGTCTTCTAATCAAATGAACGAATGTAATGATTTGGAGAAAAAAAATTCTTTCTTTGAATACTAGAGCTATGAATATTTTATTTTGTGCTTTGAATAAAAATGAGTTTAATCGTATTTCTTTATGCAAAACTGCGTATGAGATTTGGCACACACTAGAAGTAACTCATGAAGTCACGAATAGAGTTAAAGAGTCTAAGATAAATATTTTGATGCATAATTTTGAACTGTTTCGAATGAAGTCAAGCGAAACCATTGTTGACATGTACACCTGTTTTATGGATATCGTCAATGGTTTAAAAGCTCTTAGTAAATGTTTTTTGAATCTTGAACTTGTTAATAAAGTTTTATGATCTCTTTCTAAATATTAGGATTCGAAAGTAGCTACAATACAGAGGCAAATGACCTAAATAACTTTTCGCTTAAAGAACTTATTAGGTCTTTAATGACCTAGGAAATGACCTATATAGCACATGATAAACTTGGAGAATAACCTTCCAAAGAACAGGAAGGATTTAACACTTATAATAAATAAAGACCATTCGAGTGAAAGTTTAAGTGATGATGACTTTGAACTCTTAACAATAAAGCTTAAAAAGTTTTTAAAACAAGAATCAAAGAATAAAAACGAACTTAAAAAAAAAAAAGCTGCCAAAGAAGAAAGCACTTAAGTGACTTGGGACGAAATGAGTCCATTTGAAGATGAGGAGCAAAACGATAAAGATAAGTGCCAAACTTCTCTTTGATGGCTCTCGACGACGAGGTAAATGACTCAACCGAAATGCCTTTACCTTACAATGAATTATTTGATGCATTCAATGCTTTGTATGATGAATTTAAACTAGTTGGTAAAAAATATAAGTTATTAAAAAAGGATCATGCTTCTTTTGCTAGTGGATTTAAAGTATTAAAAAATGACCATGATAATTGCATGTTCCTTGCGAAGAGTAATACTCACTTGAAAAGGAAATTTTATTTTTACAATAAATGTTAGATAAATTTAAAATTTGTAGCAAATATTTAAACATGATTCTTGCCAATAAAAGTCATGTTCGTAGGAAAGAAGGAATCAGCTTGCATATAAATGTAACATTTGTTGTAAAAATGTTATATTTGGATAGTAGACATGATCATTTTGCATATAATTTTTATAGTAGACATGATCATTTTGCATATAAATGTCCATTCAAAAAGTATGGCTCACATAAATTGGTTTGGGTTCCTAAAGGAGCCATGAATGACTTAATGCCAAAAGCTAAGAGTGATAAATCAAAACATGACGGACCCAAAGTTTAATGGGTACCTAAAACAAACCAACCTTTTGTGTAGAAATATCTATAATCGAAAGCTAGGAGCAAAAATAAAATTTTGATAGTGGATGCTCAAGGCTTATGATCGGAGATCCAACACACTTTACAAAGCTCACTAGCCAAAACAAAATGATTTTTAAAATACTTTATGTTTAATAAAATCATGCTTGATGATTTAATGATTTAATTATGCATGATGATTTGAAGTAATGATGATTTTTGTGATTTATGGTTTATTGATCTTGATGATTTTTATGATGAAATTTATTTTTTCAGTTTTAAAGAATGATGCATGTTTTTATTTAGCATAAAAGACAAAGGCATGCTTAAATGAAATAAATCACATAAATTGAAACACGGGAATGCTTGTTTTTGAAAATTTCTCTATCTTATCGATTTTTCAAAATAAGAGATTGATAAACCTATTTATGCCATTTTGAATCTCTTGAAAGTGATTTTGATAATTTGATGATTTAAATTTAATGAGTGCTATCCAAACCTCCCATTTGATACTTGAGATTTTTTTTATCAAAATATCTTATTTGATCTCCTACGTTTCTTTAGTAAAGAGAAGTTGAATCAAGATATTTTATTCTCTATGTTTCTTTTTGCTATTTACTATCCAAAAGAATCATGATTGGTATCATTGGTATTTTATCTCTTATGTTTCTTTTGATTTCTCAATTATAACTTGAGATTTTTTTAATATATGAATAATGATCTTGATAGATCTTTTATTCTCCTATGTTTCCTTTTTGTTATTTACTAAAGAGGAGTATTATATAAATGAATGATGATTTTTCTTTTGATTCCCCGGAATTATAACTTGAAATCTTTTATGAATCAAGATCATTTACTATGATTCATCTTTTCACTATTTGATTTATCCAAAAGAATCATAATTTGTGTCTTGATATTCATAACTTGAAATTTGTATTCATGAATTGTATATCTCATCACCAAGTTAATTTTTTCTTGATATATTTCATATGATGATTTGAAAAATGATGTAAAGGGAAAAGTTTTGCACTATTATAACCTTCCTTTCTTTTTGATAATGACAAAGGGGGAGAAAGATTTTGCTAGCTTGCACAATTCAAGAAGAAGCAAAAACTTGTAAACTTACAAAAATTCATAACTTACAAAGAAAGGAAAAAATTGCTAGCTTGCTCAACTCAAAAGAAAAGCAAATTTTGCTAAGTTACACATTTCAAGAAAATATAAAAATTTTGCCAACTTTCATATCTCTAAAATTTACTAGCTTGCATGTTCTAAAGTGATGTAAAACTTGCTAATTTTCTAGCTTACATTCTTTTTCAAAAACTTGCTAGTTGCACTTTTCTCCTTTTTGTTGATGAGAAAGGGGGAGATGTTATGATGATCATGCATGATGTGATATACTTTGATCATGATTATACATGAATAAGTTATGATGATGATATGAAATTATGCATAAAAATACTCATGATATTATGATGATGCATATAAGAAGAAGTTATGATGATGATATGAAATTATATATAAAAATACTCATGATATTATGATACATATAATGAGAAGTTATGATGATTATGCATTGTAGGATATAATGTACTTTGATATTTTGATACCATAATGATTTGAAATATTTATGATTTGGAATGATGCATACAATACTCATGATTTTATGATACATGCAATACTTATGATTTTATGATGCATGCAATGATGTGAAAGTCAACGGTTATTATTTTCTAAAATTCAACCTTATTTAAATATGACATGTTGATAGGGGCAGTTTAGTTTAAACTTTGTCATCAATTGGTTGTCATCATAAAAAAGGGGGAGATTGTTGAATCTCATATTTTGATGATGAAATCAATCGATAAGTTTATGATTTAATCTGTATTTTAAGTGACGTAGGACCAACTTCGATTAGAAAAGGCAAATCGATTAAAGCATGAAGAATCGGATGTTGGGCCGGAGTGAACATGTCAAGAGATTGGATGTCAAGCCGGAGGATCAATCGACATACCGGCAAAAGGTCTTCATGCCATGAGTTCGAGCATCGGGCCGAAGGATTGAACATTGTGCCAAGGAGATCGAAAGTTGCGGGAGTTAACATGCCGATTGGGCAATATGCCGAAGGAGAGAATGATGTGCCGAAGGATCGGACGAAGCGTCGGATGAACCAATGACATGTTGGATAACATATAATTCATGCTTGTAATTGATTATGTATAGATCGAGTTGGTTTAGAGTCTAATTGAGTCAGTTTTGGGGTATAACCATACCAACTCAATTAGGGACCTATTGGGCCTGAGTTAGGACTATTTTGGGCCAAGTGGAAGGCTCATTCGATCACCCAAGATTAGGTGGAACCACCTATGAGCTGGAAAAGTCAAGAGCACACTTTTCCAGATTATCAAGCGGTGGTACCGACAGACTGGGCGATGGTACTGCCCAAACATAATCTCCCAGATTGTGTCAGGCGGCGATACTGTCAGTATGGGCGGTGGTACTACATAGTGTCAGTGTTGTAGGTGGTAGTACCACCCAGCATAAGCGATGATACCGCTAGGACCCGAAAAACCCGAGATGAGACCTTTTTTGCTCCATTTTTTTAAATCATTTGAGGTATATAAATACACCATATATTTCTACCTGGATGAGCATGAAATTGAGTAGAAAATGGGAAAAATATACTTGAGAAAAAAAGGGTTATAATCTCTCTAAAGTTAGTGAGTCACTTCCTCCTAGAATTAGAAGGTTTCTAAGGGAGAAGTGGGGTCAAAAAGAGAGAGGTGTAAAGGTTCCCTCTTGAGCCCGTGAAAAGGAGAAAGAGTTATAAGGGTAGTTGATCTTCGCCCATTGAAAGAAGATTTGTAGTGGAAGTCGATGGCCTCGAGTGAAGAGGAATCGGGAGTAGATGTAAGTCACAATGACCAAATCACTATAAGATTGGTGTGCCTCCCTTTCTCTACTTGTTTATTTATTTTGCAATTGCTTTACATCCGTATTACTACTCTTACAAATGTTTTAAGTTTAAAAATGTTTCCGATACGATTTTATCATACGAAGTTTTGAATCACCACCCCCTCACTTAGTGCTGATTTCGGTCCTATCATCTGTCACCCAAAGGACCAAAAAGTCTTTGTAGCCAAGAGAGCAGTATTCTTTAAGAAGAAACATATTCTTGGTGGAGACAATGGTAGCATGATAGAGTTGAGCAAGGTTAGAGAACTTAGCTCAAGCACCATTCCATAGCCCAAGTCCGTTCAAGTACATAGCACACAAGTTCCGACTTTACGTAGATCCGATAGAGTATCCCATCCTTTTGAGAGATATGTGGGACATATTAGAGAAGATGATGTTGAGGATATTGAAACTTAGACCTAGACCTACGAGGAGGCTATTATGAGTATAGACTCCAGAAAATGACAATAATCTATGAATTCTGAGATAGATTTCATATACTCGAACAAGATTTGGAACCAAGTTTATGCACCCGAGGGTATTGTACCCATTGGTTGCAAATTCTGACTTTACGTAAAGTCGAAGCTAAGTTCTTTAAGAAGAAACACATTCTTAGTAGAGACAGTGGTAGCATGATAGAGTTGAGCAAGGTTAGAGAACTTAACTCAAGCATCATTCCATAGCCCAAGTCCATTCAGGTACATAGCATACAAGTTCCGACTTTACGTAGGTCCGACAGAGTATCTCATCCTCCTGAGAGATATATGAGACATATTAGAGAAGATGATGTTGAGGATATTGAAACTTAGACCTGCGAGGAGGCTATTATGAGTATAGACTCCAGAAAGTGGCAATAGTCTATGAATTCTGAGATAGATTCCATGTACTCTAACAAGGTTTGAAACCAAGTTTATGCACCCAAGGGTATTGTACCCATTGGTTGCAAATGGATCTTCAAGAAGAAGATCAAAGTAGATGGAAAGGTAGAGATCTATAAAGCAAGGCTAGTGGCCAAGGGGTATCATCAAAGGTAAGGTGTTGATTATGACGAAACCTTCTCACTCGTAACCATGCTAAAATCCATCTGAATTCTATTGACTATTGCAGCACACTATGACTATGAGATTCGACAAATGGATGTGAAAATCATGTTCCTCAATGGCAACCTCGATGAGGATGTGTATATGATACAGCTTGAGGAGGTTCCACCTGATCAGAGAGATAGCCACTTGAAGAGATATGATAATGGAAAGAGTTTCATCCAAAGATAACATTGTAGTTCTACTAACAAAACCATTGTCTTAGATTGTCTTTAAGTGTTATAAGCGTCTGATGGGGATCAGACACATGTGATTGACTTTAGGTCAAGTGGGAGATTGCTAGTCATAGGTGCCCTTCAAGCCAATCACGTGAGTGATGACACGTGTAACATGACACATAATCTTTTTGCTTATTATTATTATGATATTTTTTCACTTTATATTGCTTGAAGCATAAATATATTGTGATATCCATGGATATGTGCAATGAGAATCAAATCGTGATGAGATCACAATAATGAGATCGATTCACTGTTAGGACCCTTTTATTTTATTAGCTTTTGAATATATTTATTGAGTCTATTTAGTTCAGTTAGAGTTGGGTAGAGGTTTATTTAATATTTATTTATTATTAAGAGTCCATGTCTTAGTGGACCCTAGGTGGAACTCTATAAATAGTGATGTAACCCTTTTTTTTCAATAATCAATCAATCAATGAAATATTATTCTAGTCTATAGACAAAACCCTAGGAGGTCGATCCCCTCGAAGCGATCAAGGAGGTCAATCCTCTTGAAGCGATCAAGGAGGTCGATCCCCTCGAAGTGATCATTCTATTTTCTCTTCTTTCTTTGATGATAAGACTTTAGGGTCTTATCATTTGGTATCAGAGCGGTGATCCTTGGCATTCTCGCTACAATATTGTCGTTGCTATCATTAAAAAAAAAAAAAGGAAATGAAGAGAGGAAGAAGAAGTCATAGCCATGCACACCTGCGTCCCCTGCTTCTGGCCAGCCCACCCATCGCCATTGCTCTCCAGCCAGCGACCGACTCCGCCCCGCTTCTCGGCCAGAGTCCACTGCTCGCCCGTCGTTGCTCCTAGCCACACCACCACCGCTGCCTCCTTCTCCACCACTGCCCACCTCCCCTTGGGTCGCAACCACAACCGCTCGACCTCCCCTCCTCGGCGATCATTAGTGACACTGCTCCTAATCGTGCCACCACCGCTACCTCCAGCACCGCCGCCCCTGCTTCAGCTCGCTGCACCCCTGCTTCCCTTCTTCCCCACCGCCGCTGCAAGGCAACTCCTTCTCCACCACCGCCGCTGCTTCCCGATAGCTCGACCACCGCTGCTGCTACTCCCCGGCCAATGACCTTCGCCTCCTCGCTGCCCCATCTCGCTCAAGTGAGAAGAGCCACGACTGCTACTTCACAGCCAACGGACCACCCCCTCGTTGCTTCTACCATCGGTGACGCTGCCCCAACCGTGCCACCATCACTGCCTCCCCTTGGGTCGTAGTTGCTCGACCATCCCTCCTTGCGATGATCAAAACAAGGCAACCACGACCGCCGCAGCCACTGCCGTTTCCTCAACCTTACGTGATCCCTAGGTGTCACCAATGCCTCCTTCCGTAGTGCGATAAAGATAGAGCAACGCTGCCTTCTATCCACGCCATCGCAGCCACCACAGCGGCGAGCCCCCAACCGCACCACCATCGTTGCCTCTCAGCCCTCAGCGGCAACGATCCCTCCACGCAGCGACTGCAACAAGCATCGCTGCCTCCCACGCAATATCCACAGCTACATCCCCACATCCTCACAGCAACCCTTCATTCTGATAGTGCTGCCACCGACTGTGTCACAACAGCAGCACTGAATATGGTAGTGATTGATGCCCTAGTCTCGACACCAAAAACAGGAGTTGAGATTACAGATTTGTAGTCTTACGCAATGACTACCGATAACTCAGTGAAAGCACAAATAGAAGCATTGGAAATCAGAATCGAGAATCGACTACAAGAAATACTTAATTATTTCAAAAAGAGCCTACTAGAGAGCCTCAGCAAATTTCAACAAGATAGAGACTCAAGTTCTACATTGTACATATTTGAAAATACAGGAAAAGGGCCCCAAGATTGTGACATAAACTACTCACATATGAAGGTAGAATTTTTGAGATGGGAAGATGGAGATCCGATTGGTTGGATCTCTAGGGCGGAAAAAAGTTTTCGTTTGCACAGAACCCCAGAAGAATCCAAGGTAGAAGTAGCCTCAATCCAACTCGATGGAGATGCAATCCAGTAGTATGATTGGTATGAAACTTACCACGGAGTTCCTTCATGGGAGCAGTTCAAAAGAGGGCTTATCGATGGAGATGCAATCCAGTGAAACTTCCCTTTCTTTACTTTTGGCATCAAATCACTTATAGTTCCTTTAGGAACCCAAACTAATTTATGAGAATTATATTTTCTAAGAGAGCATATATAAGCATAGTGATCAAATTTTTTACAAAAATTATATTTAACTTTTGGAGGAATGTGCAATGTGGGTCCTTTTATAAATTTTATTGGCTTTTGATGAGTGTTACTACTCTTGAGGCCAATTCTTTCTTTTCTTGATGTACAACCTTGATTAGTAAGAATCATATTCAATGACTTGTTTTTAATTTTAAAATTTTCTATTATTTGTTATAGGAACATATCTTCATATTTAGTGCAAGATGTTGACATATAGTTATCATACTTATTTTTTAATTCATCAAATTCATTAGAGAGAGAGAGACATGATCATTTTTTAGCAAATTATATTTTTTACTAATCTTTTTAAGTTTATCATATAAATCATGAAATGCATCAATTAATTCATCATAAGGTAAAGATAATTCAAGAGAGTCAAATACCTCATTGTTAAAGGCCATCAAGTCATAGTTTACCACTTCATCTTCATTGATTTGCTTTTCGACTTCTGACTCACTTGATTCATCCCACGTTACTTTGAGTGCTTTCTTCTTCTTTTAGATTGATTTCTTTTTCAATAGCGGACACTCACTTTTGAAGTGTTATGACATTTTGCATTCAAAGCATATGACTACATCCTTCTTGAGTTCACTTTTATTCGTACCTTCTCATCTTGCAATATTTATTTTGTTTCTCCTCATGAACTTTTTGAATCTTTTGGTAAGGAGTGCTATGTCATCATTATCATCACTTGAGCTTTTGCTCAAGTTGTCTTTCTTGGATTTAAGTGCAATATCTTTCCTTCTCTTAGGAAGGTTTTCCTCTTCTTTATTATGTGCTTTACAAGTCATTTCATACGTCATCAAAGATTCTATGAGTTCTTTTAAGAGGAAAGTTGTTTAAGTCTTTAGCTTCTTGTATTGTCATTACCTTTGGATCCCAGCTTTTAAGAAGAGATCTTAAAATTTTACTCACTAATTTAATATTAGTATAATTTTTATCAAGAGCTTTTAACCCATTAATAACATTCATAAAATAGGTGTACATATCACCAATGAATTCGCTTGGCTTCATTTTAAATAATTCATAACTATGAACCAAAAGATTAATCTTATATTCTTTTACTCTATTTATGCCTTCATGAGTAACTTCGAGTATGTGCCAAATATCATGTGCGGTGTCACAAGTAAAAACTCAATTAAACTCATTTTTGTATAAAGCATAGAATAAAGCATTTATAGTTTTAGCATTTAAGGGAAACATTAGTTTTTTAAAATCATTCCATTCATTCATCAATTTAGAATATTTTTGAAAGCCAAACTCGATAACATTCCATAAATCAAAATTTCATAGAAAGGAGAAAATTTCTTATTCTAGTATTTTAATAGGTATAGTCCGTCCAATTGAATATAAAAGGACAAGTGATGGAATGAATCTCTTGATTGCCTGAAAAAGCAATTAGATCTCTCTTTGGTATTAATCCAATTAAAAGAAATAGGCTCTAATACTAATTGTTATGACTGTAATGGCACTAAGGGAGGGGATGAATTAGTGTTGTAACAATTTTATACGATTTTAAGGTTAGGTTGATAAATCTGTATCAAAAATACATTTAACCAAAAGTGCAAGTAAGGGTAGCGAATGAACTTAGTAAGCAATAACAAAACAAAGGCAAGAGAAAGGATGCAAACCGATTTATAGTGGTTCGGTCTTCTCAACTTACATCCACTCCCGATTCCTCTTCCCTCAAAGTCATCGGCTTTCACTATTGATCTTGTTTCCAACACGCTAAGATCAACTACCCTTGTTACAGTTTTTCTCCTTTTAACAGGCTTAGGAGAGAACCTTCACACTCTCTCTTTTACAAGATCTCTCAACTACTACAACTTAGAATTACCTCTAAACTCAAGGAGGAAAAGACTCAAATACTTCTCAAAGAGAGAGTTTACAACACTTTTGTGCTCAAGAATTCATGCTCCATCAAGTAAGAATAAGTAAGGTATTATAGACCCAAAAAGACTTCAAGAATAGAGCCAAAAATTCAAATCACCAAAATTTCGAGGTACCGATGTACTACTATTGAATCTCGAATTTTGATGATGAAATCAATTGATAAATTATTAATCTAATCCATATGTTGTAAAGAGTGTTATAGGATTAACTATAATAATAAATAAGGGATAAAGCATATGTTGGGTCGGAGTCAAAGATCAGACGATACATCAAAGATTCGGACGATGTGCCGGAAGCTCGTTGAGAGTTCATCGAGAGCTCGTTGAGAGTTCATCGGGAGTTCGCTGTGAGTTCATTAGGAGTTCACCAAGAATTCATTAGGAGTTTGCCAAAAGCTTGCCGAAAGTTCACCGGAAGTTTGTCGAGACTTCGTCGAAAGAACAATTGACATACTAGACAAAAATTACTTAATTAATGTCTTAATTATCATAGTTAGAACTTAGATTGAGTTGGGATTGGGAGGTAATCTCACTAACTCAGTTAGGAGCCAATTAGGCCCAAAACAGGGCTGAGTTGGGCCGGATGGAAGGCCCACTTGGCCACTTGGAGCCACGCCAGGTGGTGGCACCGCCTAGGGTGGAACCGCTTGAGGCTCAGCCTCCCAGGTGGTTTAGGCGGTGGTACCACCCAAACTGAGCGATGGTATCGCCAGTAGTTAATTCTGCCAAGTGGTGGTACCACTAGAGCCCAGTCTCTAAGGCTCTCTCAGGGAGTAGTATGCTAGACTAGACGATGGTACTACCCAATATCGACGGTGTTACTGCCAGTACCCCGGAAACCTGGGATAAGACACTTTTTGGCTTCAATTTTGAAGCCATTGGGGCCTATAAATACCTCACTCTTTTCTGCATGAGGAGGCAGCAAAGTATGAACAAAATTTTGAAGTGTTGGAGTGTGAAAGTGTTGTAAAAGTGCTAAGTGTCATCTTCCTCCCTCTCTAAGCATTGTGATTATTCAAGTGATGTGTGAGGTTTGTAAGGGTTACCTCCTAAACCCGAAAAAGGAGAAAGTGTTGTAAGAAGGTGATTAATCTTTGCCTATTGAAGGAAGACCATTAGTGGATGTCGATGACCTTGACGGAGGAGGAATCAGAAGTGGACGTAGGTCATAATGACTGAACCACTATAAATTCGATGTGTTCTTTCCATACTGCTTACTTTCATTACTTAGCTACACTCTGCATTGTTCATTTACTTCAAGTCGATATCTTCTCGATATGATTTTTTCATTACATTTTTATCAACTTAGAAAGATTTGGAATCGCAATCATAATTTTTATCATTGCACTAACTCACGCCCCACACCCCCCCCCCCCCCCCCTCTCTCTCTTTGTGTTATATTGATCCTAACAACTACCGCCAACATCGGGTAGTACTACTATCATAATAGCGCCACAAATTAAGGCTCTAGCAGTACTATCATTGGCCTGAGCGGTACTACCGTTGAAACCATTGAAAAAGCATAAATAGTTCTTTTCAACTAACTAAGGTGGTACTATTGCTTGGCCCAAGCAATGGTCGAAAAAGCATAAATAGTACTTTTCAACTAACTCAGGTGGTACTATTGCTTGGGCCTGACGGTACCACCGTCTAGGCCTACTTTAGGTCACCGATTTAGCCTTCTGATGGACCCAATTCAGCCCTAGTTCAAGCCCAATGGGTTCCTTAATAAGTTGGCATAGTTTTGACTCAATACCAACTGAATTTGACCCAAAAAAGACTTTGATCAGGACTTTAATAATCCAACCATATATCCAACACAATTATGAAGCTTTTAGCATGTTGTACACCATTCTAGCATGTTGTCTAATCTTTCGGCACTTCGTTCAAACCTTTGGAACATCATCCTTTCCTTTGGCATATCGCTCGATCTATTAGCATATCGACTTTCCAACGGCATCCGATCTTTTGGCGTAATACCTGATCCTTCCGGTACGATGCCTGAACTTATAACACGAAGTCCAATCTTCGACACGTCGACCAATCCTCCAACTCGATGTCCAATTTTCGACATGATACTTTTCCCGGCATAATGTCTAATTCTCCTACTTCGACAATTTATCTTTTGATGGTTCGAGTCCGTGATCGAAGTATTTCCTACGTCACTTATCTCAAAAGTATACTAGTCCATAAACTCATCAATTGATTTCATCATCAAAATTTGATATTCAATAGGATAACATTTTGAACTCTCAAAGAAAGGCAAGTGCAAACAATTCGGTCATCAACAAGAAAGAACTCATAATAATCAAGTTGTCATAAGATGTTATTTATGTGAGAAGACTGATCATGTTTTTACCTCATGCCCCATGAGATAACATGTATATTTTTTTTATCAACAATCGGGGCACATGTCGACTAATTGCATACGAAAGCAACATCAACGCCGAGCTCCACACTAGTAATTAGAGAGAGAGGTCAAGTAAGGGTCTATATACTCACCAATCAAGATGTTGAAGCCTTGGGATCTATCATTTAAGGTATAATCACACTTTGTGGTATGCTTGCTTCTATGCTTATAGATTTTGGTTCTATGTATTCTTTTATATCACCTTATTTTGTTATGAGATTGCATAAGAATCCTGCGACAATCAGTAATACGTTAATGATAGCAACACCAGTTGGAAACTCTCTGATAGCTGATTGGATAGGATAAAGCCTCTCAATCCATTGTTAGGAGAGTACTTCGTTAGGTATTTGATATATGCTACTGATATGATTGACTTATGATCATGAATTCATTTTTCAATTGACGTATATATGTTCCTTCTCAGTGTTGCTAAAATTTTTTGTTTTTGATTTTCTAACCTCTCACTAGCACTAGACCATATTCTAATGGAGAGCATACCTTCTTCAACCATTAGGTAGAGCCACTTGGATGTTTCTTCGAGTTAATATCACTATATTCTTCAATAAAACCTACGGCTAATTTTGACTTATGATTTGATGAATAAATAAATTATAATAAATATTTATAAGTTATTCATAAAATGATGTTTATTTATTTGACTCTGAATGTACTTGTGGAAAGATGTTGTGATCTTGTGAAAAAAAAAATTCAGGATATGACACTATTAGCATCGTAGTCAATGTACTTAAAAAATTTATATTAAAATCTCTATAGTTTTGAAAATAAAATAAATAATCTCATTTGTCCTAATGTCATTAGCTGCATTGACGAAAAACATAACACATGACACCACATACTGGATCGACATGAAAGTGATAAGCAAAATGATAATTTTAATATTTATTTTGTTTCCAACGATTTAATGACAAAAAATAATTTCAATAACCCAAATGCTAGAAAATGGAAGGGATGTTGAAATTACCTTTTTTACGCATGATTTTTGTATTGATCCAACACGTGATATCATGTGTTGTGTTTTTCGTCGATACAAATAGGATTCTTTGTTTTACTTTTAGAATTATAGAAAAATTTTTAAGTACGGAGACCACAATACTAATAGGGCTAAATCTACATGGTAATATGTAATGAGCCCTTTAAACTTTTAAATCCTAAGAATTATGCTAACACTTCATGCAGTATCTTAAGCTAACTGCTACTCAAACTCTATATCCTTTTCTTGTCAAATTAGTTTTTCTTGAATTAACTAAATAGTGCTACTTAAAGGAATTCATCTTTGATAAGATTTTTCCTTCACTACCAAAGAGAAGATATTGCTAAATTTGTAGCATTTATATAAACCTAAAAAATAGGCTAATTACATATTATCTCATATAGTTAGTATCTTTAGTATTTTGATCCCTAGATTTAAAAAAGTTACATTGACATCCATATAGTTATAAAAGTGAAATATTTGACCTTATTTCTCCTCACGTTATCAACTTTACCATCGAAAGATACGACACTTCTTGTCACATACACGAATGACACAAAAAAGAGAGATAAAAGAATAATTTCACCAATTAAAAGGCCAAAATCAATAGATGCTTTAATAAAGGGCCGAAGAGTAAGGTCTTCGCTTCGTCTCCACCATTGTTACCCCTATCTTCCGCGACCATCCATACTCCCTCCACCTCAAGGAGGAGGACATTGATGTGGAGGACGATTGGTTTAGCGATGACTATGATGACCTCACTGAAGTTGTCACTAATGGTGAAGCTTCAATCCTCGATCTCACTCCTCTTTACCATGCCCACTACTTCCACACAACCCTCAACCTCGAGGAGTGCTTCCGATGGTACTACTTTGAGTACCGCAAACTACAACTCACCTTTGACTTCCAAATCTCCTCTTTAACTCCCTTCCGCGAGTCACACTAGATCTTCTTCGCACAAATCGTCGACTTCTTCATCGTCAAGAAGTACCTCGAGAGACTTTTAGGTGGACCACCGGCTACTTCATCGTTGATTACTATAGAATCCAAAGCAATAGCTAAAATTTACTTTTTATCTCTTTTCCACGTAATTACTACACATGATAGCACGTGTTGCATCTTCCGTCGATAAAATCAACGACATGAAGAGAAATGAGATTAAATGTTTTACTTTCATAATTATATGGATGTCAATATAATTTTTTTAAGTCTATGGATCGGGATGTTAAAGATGACAAACTATATGAGATAATATATAATTAACCTCTAAAATTACTCGACAACCCAATCTAATTTTAATAAAGACCAATCAATGGTTTTATAACACTCAGATTAATCTCACGTTGAGAATGAAAAAGATTAGATTAAGATTAATTTATAAAGATCTAATGAGTATGCTATCATTAGTTAAACTCTTGTTTGAAGCAGCATTTTTAGCCTTGCAGAATATAAATTACTCAATAATTTTGTTACGTTCATCGAAATTTATCTAATTTTTCATGTATATAACTGTTAAAAAATCTAGTAATTCTATCTAAATTACCCCATAGTTCTGTTTGAAAAAAATAAATTTATGAGCAATAAGCTCACATGTATATTTATTACAAAATGATAAGAAAAGTTTTAGAAAACCGATTATAAGACAATTATATATAGAGAGTTAGAACTATGGATTATTAAATCATTTGAACCTCTACGATGTACAAATCCGACATCCAAAATTGATAACCTTGATTAAAACAAAACATAAACTTAAAAGTTTACCACTCAGGCAAATGGGATGAAAGTGTTGAAGGAGTCTTTCTCCATCCTAAATACTGGAACATGATCCAATTCTAACGACAGGTGACGCATGTAGCCTTTGCCATCTCCAACTGAAAGATCACCTTCAACAACTAAAGAACAGCTTCAGGAGAAGACCCTCATTTCCCATGCCCATCATCCGAAGCAGTGATTCCCAGTTCAACACAAAGTGGTCGAAGTCCTGGTTCCCCCAACAAGCTCAATGCAGCAAAACTATAGTATGAATGATACAGGTCAGGCAGCATGTTCTCTGGGAACTTTGTGAAGCCACCGTACTGCTCAGAGTCAAAGAAAGAATCAACAGCAGCAGCAAAATTACCTTAGAATAACATCAGGAGAGTAGCATCATCACCTTGGACTGGCAAGAAAGTATGAAGTCATGCAGCGCATCCTTATCGATGAACTCGTAAACACCTAGCATCTTCAGTACCCCGCCAACCCTGATTTGGACGAACACAAACTGTAGGTAAACATACTACAGTAGTTGATGTGCTCGCTTACAATTCGACATTTCTTGTTCTTACCAAAAGGCATAACATGTGTCACTGGGCTTGTTACATCTACCTTGAATGCCCCCATCAAATGATTGCCTCTGAAATGAATAAAAGATCTCCGAGTGTCAATATTTTTGTAGTTGCTATGATCAAAATCAAAACAGCAAAGTGAACAAATACAATTCATTGGGTAGTAGATCAACAGTCTTTCTCAATTTCTGATGCCAACCACAAGTATATGAAAAGCTAAATTTATCATTAGTCTTACAAGCTATTCAGCTTGAAGAACCAAAATTTGTGATATACATCCTTAAAAAAATGTAAAATTTAGTCATCAATGCAATGCTTTTGTACTCTTAATATGAATAAAAGGATTAGTAACCTACAGTACCAAACCTTTCATTGGATCCCATAATATTAACATTGCAACATACCTTTAAGCTCCACTCTACCAGCAATGGCACATCAATTACTGCAGACTGTGCTTGTTTAGAACAGATATCTGCTCCAATAAAACCCATTAGCTGGAGAGCTGCAACTCCGCAATAAGTTGCACCACCTGTGTCACTAAAAGAATAACGGGTAATCGGGCTTCCAAAACAGTAAACATCATTAACTGGCACACCCTAAATATAAGAATATAAAACCTAGCCATCCGCTCTAATGAATTGAAGCATCCATCAAGTAAATTTATAGGAATATAAAATCAAGATGGTTTATATAGAACATGCAATGCCAATGGATATACTTACCATGAGACTCTGAACCTGGTACTAAACCAAAGCCACCATCATATGACTGCCAGAAATAGCTTAAAGATTAGGAAACTTATGATGTGAACCCTAGGTTAAGAATTTAGGTTCCTTCCCATTACATACCTGACACTTTACTATATAATCCTTAGCCTTTTCTTTGTCCATTCCAGTCCAATTATTAAGCATAGAACAGATGGCAGCTGAAAAAAATAAACCCAATTCCAAATTACATTAGCAGTCAATGGTAAAAAGAGTGAATGTATAAAGATGCAAAACAAAATTGCTCACCAGCACAGTACACAAAGCGGAGATCCGTTTCTGCCCCAAAATGAATTGGCATAAAGCTGTCAAAGAATGGATAAATTCTTAAAATCTTCTCTGTGGGAAGGTTGGGAAAAGTTGTTGATATTAATTGCTTAGTTTGAGTATCAATTTGAACACTAGCTCACCATGAACATCAGATGAAAGGAATGCTGTCCTTAGACTGCAACACAGAATCCAATACTAAACCAAAATGTACTTCCTTTGCCTATTCCCTATTTGACAAATCACTATGCCCTCCAGAAAATCAAAATTCCTCCTAGTTGTGAAGGACTACTGAAAGTACTAGGCTTATTCCAATATGATGAGAAAATTCTCCATATAACATGCATATCAAACAGGAATACCCATAATCGATGACAATCGTAATTACATAATCACTATTAATCACTAGTAATTACATAATCACTAAGCGTCTAATTGTATACCAAGAAAATTTTGCCTCAAAATGAAATTTCCTTAAATTCATAATCATACATGTTTATATGATTGTGCCCGCAAAAACAAACATTATACATCTAATCATGCAAATGTAATCTCAAAACTGATCTTCCTGGTTCTTCCGCGTGGCAAAGATAAGGCCACAAAAGGTCTTCTGAACATCTAACCATACTTATATTTAGTTAAATGACCTAATTCAGTTATAATCTAGAAAGGATGAACTGTAAATATACCTTCCATCAGGTTGTTGAAGGTTTCTCATTGAAATCAAAATTGATTCAGCACTAATATTTGACAAATTGTAGCCGATCATCTTCAATATGGCTAGAGCACAGTAAGTACTTGCTAAGTGACTACAATTCTGTCTAGAAACCTGTTCAAACATAAAGAAAAACTAAATAACCATATCTGGGGATAGAAAAATTAAATAGGGACATGTTTACCAGCATAAGTTAAATAGAAGCTTATTTGTTGGGCTCATACCTCACAAATACTGGTGGAGAACTGTGAAGTTCTAGATCCACAAAAACCGTAAAATTCTCCTGAGTTGGTAATTGCTCGAGTTAAGGTGCATACACTATAAATAAGAAACAAAGATATCCATATAGCAAGCCACCTTTAAGAAAATTACCACTATCCAAGTCAGCCACCATTCTTGGATGTGCTTGGAAGGACAGAACCCAATTGGCTACTTGATCCTTGTCAACCTAAATCGTAGTTTCTTATTTGAATAAGCAAACATTGAAAAAGATAGAATCAAGAATGCTATAAAATTAAAGTTTCAAAAAGGCCCATGCATAGTTGCCATAATCACAATGCAAAAACTCGAGATTCCTTGGTATGAGCTTAACACTATATGATAATCTAATTTTTTTTCCAACACTATGTCAGGTAAAACATTTCTTAAATTTGTTATAGCACTGAATGTCAAATGTGGGAGCCACTTCAGAATGATCAACCTACATCAGAAGAATCTAAGCTCAAAAACTGAATGTCTGATACCCAATTATTTGAAAAGCCTCATTTACATCCCACTCGTTTACAGCATTCTCCTCGGGACTGGATTTACAGCCTATATGCAGTGGTGTACACATACCTCATTTCGATAGCTCAGATGATGATGTTAATAATAAGATCACAAATGACAGTTGATGCCTTGTTCATAAGTCAGTTATGCATATAACTAGGAAGAAGGAAATGTCACTACAAGAGGTATGTGACTAGAGAGTTGAGCTAGACCAATGCATTGAAGCTTTAATCCTATCACTTGAAAAATTGACCACAGAGGCTTCAAGGATCAGCTTATATGATCTATAATGTATGATAAACCCAGAAACAAAAGCTCATTTTTTCAGTGTAGTATATGCATCAAGTTGACTGAAATATAAGAGATTTTCATAGTATAAAATTTATTTTAATTGAGATAGTGTAGATCTTACTTTCGTACATACATACATACATATATATATATATATATATACATATATATATACATATATATACATATATATATACATATATATATATATACATATAGAGAGAGAGAGAGAGAGAGAGAGAGAGAGAGAGAGAGAGAGATACCTATCGAAATTGCTGTATTAGGCTGGAAATGTATAAATAAAGAGCCTTTTTGATAACATATCAAAGACTCATGCTGTGTCGATTGAAATTGCATAGACCTGTCAGAGTGACCATTCCGCAACAAAAAGCTACTTGTTTAATTTGTGCGGCCGAGCTCAGATATCATCAAAACACGATTCTCCTATTCCACTATCAAGTATATAGTTTCAAATATAGTTCGACCTAAATCTCACCTATCAAAAATAGTAACTATCTATCATCTCAAGCCACAACCAATCCTAGGAAACAAGTACCAATGTTTTTACTCTGACATTACTGGCTTCAGTAATCCCAAGTCGCACTGACGTATAGATCAAAGCTTCATAATTTCGTTCTAATTCAAGTCAAATCAACAAATAACAACTACGCGAAAAGAAAACTCATTGGAAATGTTGGAAATTTCCATCCGACAATTGCGCGCAAACTAAATTATAACTGATGTGAGATATGCTCCGATTTCATAGCCAAAATTCTTCTTCTAGTGAAATGCTAAGATCTCAGAACGGTATCCAATGAAAGAAGAAGGCCAAGAGGTCGACAATACCCAGATCTCTGAAAAATGAGCGGGGATGTAGGTTAGTACCCACCCGATCGAGGGAATCGAGGATGCTGAGGCCGGAGATTGCGAAGTAGGCGAGGGTGAGGCGGTTGACCTCCTGCGACTCGTACTCCTTCGGCAGCCCCAACGCCATCATCTCTAGAAAGAGCAGGTGCCGCTCCCGCTCCAGCCTCAGGCTCGCCGACGCATCCATCGCGGCGACGAATCTCCCCGACCGCAGTGAAGTCGACCGAGACCGTTCGCCTTCCGTCCCTCGGCCCGACCGTTCTTTAAACCCAGCCCCGGTGCGGCGGTGGTCATGCCCCAAGCTTGGCGCGGGACCCACTACAAAGGCCTACGGAATGGGCCTTGATGAGCCACTCCGTCATATGGCCCGTTTAATCTTTTGCCAAATGAGTGTATAATTACGAAAAGACCTGCTTGTGGGCCTTGCCCAACTGTTACAATGGCGTAAAGGGCTAATATTTGGGCCTTATATGGGCCAGCTTAAGTGGCCTGCTAATGTCACGACAAATGCTTCAATTGTGAGCTTTTTTATGGGCCAACTTTAGGTTATTAACTTAATGATATGTATATATATATATATAATAGTTTTACATGACACAGAGCCTCAGAAATGCATGGTACACACGTTGAACAAGGTCAAGATCAAGAATAATTCCATTGGATAAACAACATGATCTCCACCACGTCTCATGCAGGTCTCCATCGAGGAACTCAAGTTCCCATTTGCTTCTCTTCGGGACGTGCCCTCGAACAGTATCATCTTATTATTGTATGGTTTTACTTGAGTATTTTTAGCTTCGGTCATCCGAAGCTTTTTCGTTTTCTATGAAATTTAGAATGACTTCAACACTTAGACCTACAATTCTAAGCACTCGGAGATTTAACTAAAGGCATGTGTGCCTTTTGTGACATGTTTGATGGATAGATTCATTGCATATATGTTTGTCTCGAGCTGCCGGTCATAATACAAAGTAGTTTGGTTCAACAAAGCAGTAGCTATTTAGACTGAGTGGTGAGGAACACTACAGCAAACTGAACATTCATTCTTCCTAAGAATTCCATTCGAAAGTCCAAAGCGATCAGTGTTTTGTACTGAATTCATCTGAACCAAATGTATAATATACAAACTCACTTCTTTCTCATGTGAATTATATATATATATATATATATATATATATATATATATATATATATATATATATATATATATATATGTATGTATGTGTGTATGTATGTATGTATGTATATATATACTTTTATATAGGAATGATATAATGTCCATCTAGCCTTTAGTTTTGACATTATTTTTCCTCTGAAATTAGAGATGATTTAAAAATATTATTTTTCTAAAAGTATTCTTTAATTGTAGACAACAATTTATTTTATTATCTAAAATAAGTTTAGATGTTAGGGTTTCCATGGGCCTTCATGGAGCCCTCATATTGCATTCTGGCGCACCTTTCCCATGCAGGAGCAGCCACTAAAGCTCCCCACAGCTCCACACAACTAATCTTTGGCCAAGAAGCTTAAAGGCGAAGTCTCTCTCTCTCTCTCTCTCTCTCTCTCTCTCTCTTTCTCTCTCTCTCTTCCCACCCCCCCCCCTCCCCCCCCCTTCTTCGCTTCCCTTCCCATCCCGTCGCATCCCATCCCATATACCATCCCCAATCAACCAATTCAAGGAAATCGAGACACGAAAGCCACAACAAGAGAGAAATGTGTGGCTCCTTCCTTTCTTCTTGTACTTCAATCTCGCTGCTCTCTTCTCTCTGCAAACCCTAGTGGATGTGATTATCCACCACCTCTCAACCCCATCAACCTTTTGCGGAAAGAGAAGCAAACTCCAAAAGGAGCTCAAAGCAGCCGACCATGGTTCTTCCTTCTGTTCCTGTTTATGTAGATCCACCTAACTGGAACCAGGTGAGCCCTTATCCTCTCTTTACATCCCCAAAGCATAATACGAGGGAGAGTAATATTCTCAGCCTTTTCCATATGTCCTCCTGGATATACTAGTAACGCTTGTGTCTTTAGCTACATGCTCCTCAGCTGGGCAGCAGCACCGGTGGTGGCAGAAATGAGGCTCCGCAGCTCCCACCACCACCGCCACATGGCCTGGTGGGAGCACCACGCGGTGAAGGCGGAATGGTTGGTTCGATCAGGCCAGGGTCGATGGCGGAACGCGCTCGGCTCGCAAAGATCGGCCAGCCGGAGCAAGCGCTCAGGTGCCCTCGGTGCGACTCCAGTAACACCAAGTTCTGCTACTTCAACAACTACTCCCTATCGCAGCCCCGCCATTTCTGCAAGGCGTGTCGACGTTACTGGACGCGTGGCGGGGCCCTCCGTAACGTTCCCGTCGGCGGTGGCTGCCGGAGGAACAAGAGGACCAAGTCCGGTAGCAGCAGCTCCGCGAAGAACGCAGTCACGGCCGCCTATCGCCAGAGTCGTTCACCCTCGTCGACCATAGCAGCAGGTGCAACGACATCCGGCATCACCCTGCAGCAGCAACAGCAGTCGCCGCTTATGTCCTCGTTCTACCCACCGCCGGACTGCAGAACACGGAACCTAGGGTTCGGATTCGACGGGATCCAATCCTTTGATGCAGTAGAGTATCAGGTGCCCGGCAGCCACAGTGTTGGACTGGAGAACTTGAGGCTTCATCAGCACATCCGGCAATTCCCTTCGATCATGGGTGGGTTGGAGCCTCCACCGCCACCGCCACCACGAACGCCATCACTGACGCCATTTCAAAGCTTATATCCGTCGTTTATTGGAGAAGGTAGTGGCAGTGACGGGCGATCATTAGCGGCGCTAGTTCCAACCAGAGTGCCCAGCTCGGGGTTCCTCATGCAATTGGCTTCGACTAAGATGGACGACAACGCACAAGAGCTTGGCCTTCCAAGGCACGATCTCATATGGGGTGGCAGTGCAGGAGGCAGTGGTAATGGTGGATGGGCAACAGCAACGGGCTTCTCTAGCTTCAGCTCCTCGTTGACAGACAAGTTCCTATAATTCGATCCATGGCTTCTTCTGTTAGGCTCATTCCTTGGAAGACTTGAAAGAATGACCTTCATCAATTGGAGAAGAATTAAAGATGGAATGAATCAGTAACATAAATTGGTCACTGGCAAGACTTTCCTAATGCATGGTGGACGTGTTCGACATGCTGATCAAGATCATTAGAAAATGGTAGGTAGATTTCTCCTATTCGTTTTACATTTTAGATGTAGCTTTTTCATATTCCCTTCTCATTGTATCCCACCGTAATATATATATATGTGTAGAGAGAGAGAGAGAGAGAGAGAGAGAGAGAGAGAGAGAGAGAGAGAGAGAACTTGGTGTTTGAGTTCATGCATGTATGTGTATATCTGACATGCAGACCATAATTAATTTCACTTCAGTTGTGTTGGACTAGCTATAATCTTCCTGCCAATTCTAGCTATGGTAGATGTGTTTGTCATCTAACAATCCTGACACAGAACAACAATCTAATTCATTTACAATTCGAGTGATGTGAACAGATGAAAGAGAAGGGTGTGACTCAGGTGATATAATGAACTTAAGTCTGCTTCATCAGTTCTTCACCTGCACTGCTGATTCTTCCATGAGATTGATAGTAAAAGAAGCTCATGAACATTAAGCATTCAGAACATTAAGAATTCTGAATTCTCATCTGAATACATTTTTGGCCCAACTTTTACATTGCTTGCCAGACCTAGTGTTTTCTGCAATTTTAGCTATGATCTCTTGCAGATTAAAGCCATCATCATGCATGGATATCTTCTCATATATTGGTAGGTGTTTGATATACAGTATGACACCAACAGTTGATGCATGTAGCTCTTCAAATGCACTATATATATTGTATGTAATGTGTTCTTAAAAGGAAGTAAAATTTCTATTATTATCTGACCTAATCATACAGTGAAAGTAATCAAAAGCATAAAGTAGTTTCAAGTTCATGATGACACGGTATATATATATATATATATATATCCTCTTTGATCCAACATATAGTACTGGTCCTCTTTCTGCTAGGTAGCTACAGAATCTGTCCATGTGCACTCATGATCGAACACATGAACAGCCACAGTCATCAACAGCAGACAGAGAAGCAGCCGACCACTTTACTTTGCACAGCTTGTTGTTGGATCTCATCAACAGCTGAATTATCCTCTCTTCATCTTCTCCATAATATGTACATCCGATCCGAGCCCTCACTCGGACATATATCTACGCATGAAGGAAATGAAGAAGATAAAAGCAAAAGAGGGCTATACCTCACTCTCCGAGATCCATACAAGAAACCGAAGACCGAGGCCAGTCGTTGAAGCAGACACAGAAACATATAAGCACTGAAACTGACAAGGAAAAAAGAAAAAGGAAAACATCTGTAAACAGTCAAAATTGAGTCAAAAAGACCAAGACGAACTCTTTCGTCTTCCGGGCTAGTCCTTAGAACAATGGTAGGTTGATGCCAAGTGGAAGAAAGGAGCGGGAAGCACAGCAGAGATGGAAGAGGAATCGGAATAGAGGATGCGTACGTGATCCTTTGTTCAGATATATGGCTGCACATGGAAGAGGTGATGGCCACGTTGGAGACCTGGTGATATCATTCACAGAGAGAGAGAGAGAGAGAGAGAGAGAGAGAGAGAGAGGAGGGGGGGCTGTTGCTTTGTCAGAGGAACAGAGGAGGAGGCAGCTTTAGCTTTATGAGTTGGACGTCGACCCCGCCACCCCCACCCTTAACGCTGAAGCTTTAGCTTTATCATGTCGATGATTCTACGTGCTCTTTCTATCCATGCATGGTGGTGGGACCGGGTGGTCCGGCTGGTGATGTCTTTGTGGGACCAGATGAGGGGAGAGGTTATGAGTAAACCGAAGAAACCCTAATGTCTACTGTTTGAAATCTAACTCTTTGGCCTCTTTCTTTTACTTGTGATTGAGCTCTACAAGTTAAGGTTGGGAAGTGTTCTCAATTCCTTAATATGATTCGAAGTTATAAAAATAACTCTTAAAGTCAAGGTTTATTGTACTATACATATTCTAAGCATCCTAAGATTATTTTTTCATAAGTGATAAGGGTGGAGCTGTGATAAATTATCAAGATTTTTATGAGTTAAATTATGTGACACTTTCATAGTTTTGAGTGAAACTCTAAAGTTTTTCTTCTATAGAAACTCATGAGAAAAATAAAATGTTCTCTTCAAAATTTATCATCTCAAAGTTTTAATACAAGGAGGAACGAAAGAAACACATTTTGCCTATCATTGAAGTTTTTATTCTAGAAAAATCGAGAAGAAAAAAAATTATTTAAGATTTATACGAGAGAAAATTGAAGAAGAAAATATTTAAGTACGATCACTTTCTACTTGAGATGCATTAAACTCCCAACTCAAGTGGGAGCTTTTATTCTCTATGTTTATTGATAGGTAAAAGTATTCATTATTTTGATTTATACTTTATTATTAATTCTTTAGGTTGTCATTTTGCTAATAGTTTATTCTCCTCTACTTATTTAAATCAAAGAGTATATATAACTTAATTTTCAACATTGCTATATCCGATTTGGATGAAAAAATTGGAGGGTTACATTAGGTCACTGATATTTTATATTAGATATCCTAACAACAAGTATAAAAATATATTAGATCTCATTCATATGGATCTTAATTGATTTTATTATAAGACTAGATCATCACCTAAATGTAACACAAAGGCACCTTCACCATCTAAGTGTCTTGAATTGTAAAATATTGTCCAAAAGTAGTCCATCACATCAATGCTGGGATGTAGGATCAAGTAGATAAGAGTTCTCTCATTGTTTTGGACTAATGAGAGTAAAGAAGCTAATCCAAGAATATATGACTAGGTTATAACAACTTCAAATATATGAATATTGTTTAGAGAAGGGATTCAAATTGATGGATACTGTAATAAGAAGAAGAATAAATATTATTCACTTACAAGAGATGGGTTGAGAAAAAATCTTAAAAGATTGATAGTATTTGATTTAAAATTTGGTATATTAGAAAAGTTAAACAAAGAAATAATATAGTGATTGTTTATGAGAAAGTGTTGTAGATATAAAAAAATTTGAAGATAAAATTATAAATTTTTTGTGAAAGGATAAGATGTTTTGAATGTCATTAGCACATGCCCCTCAAATTAGATTTGATGATCAAACCAAAAGATAATCTTGAAAAAGCTTAGATGATATTATTCAATGAATGGTTATAACAAAAAAAAACTTATAATTGAAGGAAATTTAAGTGGTGGAAAAACATACAGTAAATATAAAGGGTTACTTAGGGTTTTGATTGTAGGGAGAGAAATAAAGATGATAGTATGATTTTAGATTTTATAACTTCATATGATCTTATAATTATAAATACTAAAAAATACATGAATATTTAATTATTTATAGGAGTGATCATAAATATAGCCAAAGAATTTTTTTTCTTAATAAAATAATAGATAAAGTTATTTGTAAGAATTATAAAGTTATACCTAGAGAAATAAAAATAATAATAAAAAAATATTAGATTTAGATGGTAATATTTTAATAATAATAATGTAAATAATTTTAAGATGGAAAGGCTGGTGATTTAGAACTTAGATAAAATTAATATTAATATTATTTGAACCATAATAGTTAATAACACTACGAGCTTAACAATTAAGGTAAATGTATAACCTTAAGATGGTGGTAGTGCAAGAAAGTTGAGAAAATAATTTTTATTAAGATATAATGATTTAAATATTAGTAAAATTATAAAAATAATAAAAAATAAAATATATAAAGTATCTAAAAAGGAGGCTTAAAAAATGGTTAATATGATAAGATATAAAGCTTATGATAATTTTTATAATAAATTAGTTACTAAAGATGATGAAAATTATATATATCAAATTGTTAAAGCTAGAAAAAGAAAGTATATGAATTTAGGTAATATTAGATGCATTAATGATGAAGATCAAAGAATACTTATTAATGACAACGATATTAAGAAAAGATGAAAATTTTTTTATAAATTATTTAATGAATATCACATATAGGATCTAGATTTAATGATAAATAATAGTAGTAGATTTAATAATTATATATTTATTCATAAAATTAGAGCTAATAAATAAATAATATATTAAAGAAGATTAAAATAGTTAAGAGTGTTAAGATTGATAGTATCCTTAGTGAGGTTTGAAAAAGTGTAAAAGATAAGAGAATAGCTTGATTAACTAGTTTATTTAATAAGATCATGAGATTGGGAAGGATGCTTATTAAATAAAGAAAGAGTTTTTTAATACTAATTTATAAAAATAAAAGTGACATACAAAATTGTTTAAGTTATAGATGAACTAAACTTATGAGCTATACTATGAAATTTTGAGAAAGAGTCATCGAAAGTAGGATAAGGCATAAAATAAATATTTTAAAAAATAATTTTGGTCTATATTTGGAAGATCAACCATAGAAGCTATTTATAATTTTAAAAATAATAAAAAATATAGGGAGAAAAAGAAAGATTTTCATATGGTATTTATTAGCTTAGTGAAAGCGGTTCCTAGATATTTACTATGATTAGTTTTAGAAAAAAAAAGAGTTATCCATTAATTATACTAATGTTATTAAATAAGGAGCATACAGTGAGTTTCTTATTAAGTCCTTATTTTTTTACATTGATAATTGATGAATTTACTAGTCATTTACATGATAGACCCCCTAGTGTATATTATTTGTTGATGACATTATCTTAGCTAATAATAGCCTAAATAAAATTAATTATAAACTTAAGTCATTGATACAAGTCTTACAAACTAAAGATTTTATATTAAAGAGAACTAAAACTAAATACATAAAATATAATTTAGTAAATCTAGATAAGAGAATATAGTCAATTTGGATAGACAAGAAGTTTATTTAAAGAAAAAATTTATGTATCTTGAATCAATTATTTAACAAGATAAAAAGATCGATAAAAATATTATTCATAGAGTAAAATCAAGATGGTTAAAATGATAAGGGGCATTAAGAGTCTTGTATAATCATCGAATACTTTTGAGATTAAAAGAAAAATTAGAAGATAGTTGTGAAACCAATAATATTTTATAGATCTAAGTATTAGACGGTTAATAAAAAAAAATATAAAAAGTTTATATTGCTGAGATGAGAATATTGAGATGAATGTGTGAAGTTATTAGGAAAAAAAAATACTTTTATTTGTTATTACTAACTATCACTTTAAAAGAGGATAATATGAGAAAAAATTATTTAAGATAATATTGAGCTTCGGATAGATATTCAAAAGATGTGAAATAATTAATATTAGTGGTGAAGAAGAGGTAGAGAAAATTTTAAAAGGATCTTTATAGAAACTATAAATAAAGATTTAAGTAATGTTAGTAGTATAAGAAGATGCGAAGGAAGACATAAAAAGATTTTAATAGAAAATTATAAATAAAGATTTGAATATTCTGAACTTAATTAAACATATGACTTTTTATAAATCTGATAAAAAATTTTATGTAATCGATTTAGTTTTGGACTTACAGTTTATTATTATGCTCTTTCTAAAGTCTAACTATCCTTCTTACATTGATAACATTATATATGATCAAAATAATATCTAATTATTCATAAATAAAAATATTAATTTTATATATTTTCAGATTGCTCAACACCTACTTTATTGTCGGGCATTCCTCTATTACATGAACTAGTTTATCGTGACAAGTATCTCATGCATGATTCTCTTTGCCCTTCTCGTTAAGATCACAACTACTATATGTAATGATCAGAAGTAATGAATGCAGCTATTTCATTTAGCCTGAGGTCATTGTCGGACCAATGTGATTGCCTACCAGATTAGAGATAAGCTATCACGTTCGCAACTAAGATGGGTCATCAAACATGGCCAAGTGCGTTGACTGCTTCCAATGGCTACAATCTTCTACCAAAGTGTTGGAATAATCTCGATGTTTCAAGACAACTTCTCTTTGGGTCTTTGCAAGGGAAAATTATTGTCAAATGCAAATGTTAATGCTCAAATATTGCGTGAGAAATGAGAAATTTATATCATGAATTCCAATTTTCTTGTATTAGTGGTAGACATGAAAGACCCGTTGACAAGGAAAACTTGGATGTGGCAATTGATAACTAACAATATGTCTTACCTAACAATATAAGATAATGAGTATAGAAAAGAAGTTGAGAATAGAACAATTACTGAAGAAACTTTATTGAAGAAGTGAATAAGCTTGATTTTCCCTTTTCCCTCAACAGAATAGAGAGATTTCCTTATATAGTTAAGGAAATCTTATCTTCTATAAGATTTACAAATCTTGGATCTTGGATAAGGATACCAATCTTGGATCGATGCAAAGAATGGTTTACAAACGAAAGACTTCATAAGTAGGGCAAGAGCAAACGAAAGACTTCATAAGTAGGGCAAGAGCGTATCTCTGTGCTGTTGTGATTGTTGTTGCTATAAGGGCACAGGCGTTCCCTTTATTCTCCTCTTTAAGTCCGCCCTTCGTTCTCCTTAAGTCCACCGACTGTTGGCAGATCAGCGAAGACAGCAAAGGCCTGGCCAAAGGCAAGAGCGAAGAATAGAAGATAAGAACAATTACTGAAGAAACTTTATTGAAGAAGTGAAGAAGCTTTATTGAAGAAATGAAAAATGCTTCAATACATTAACATATTCCCTCTCGATTAGGAGAAAGGATTTCCCTCAACAGAATAGAGGATTTCCTCAATAGAATAGAGAGATTTCTTAAAAAAATCTTATCTTCTATCAGAGATTGCATAAGCATGAAAGATTAAAAAAGAATAATTTATTAACAACATATAAAATTAATATTTTTATTGTGTCATAATTATGAAGTACACATCTAAGACGGCAATAACAAACAATTCGTGGAAACCGACTCCAAAATTAACGAATTAATCTTAATGTGAAAAGGGTTAGCATGAGATAAAAACATTTTGGTGATAGTCCCAAAATTTGTCTACTTTGATTTAGAATGAACACTTTTTTTTTTTTTTAACGTACTCTTTGGTTAGTCAGATGATTATATAGAAGATTTGTAACAATCGATTCAATATAGGATTAAGTTTTAGACTCACATTTAAATGGAATCTTAGAAAGTAAGCGATGCTTGGAATGAGTGAGTCTTCACACCGATATGGACGTTGATAGGACTTTGGGGTTTGATAAGATGTCTGCATGTGCCCTTTTCTTTATAGGTCAATTATTTGATTCGGCCTCTCTATAGAGGTTCATATCTATGTTCTATCTAGTTTGGTGTCTCTTGACCGGACATTTAAAAAACAAATAATATAATATATTTATTTTTTCTACATGTGGAATCTTTTGATCCAGAAAATTTTTTTAGCTCACTTAGAAATGCCACCAATGCTTATGGGCAAAGAATTTTAAGTCAGTAATAATTTTTTATATTTAAGTCAAAAACAAAGAGAGCATAATTATTTTTAATATCTTAATCTTTATATTTTAAAAAAATATATTAAGATTTTTATACTTATGAAAGTGAAACATTTAACGTCATTAACTTAAGATTTACTATTGAGCAACTCTACTTTATTTCGATTTATCACTGAGCACGTACAGTATTTTCACTAGCAGAATCGATGATGATACAAGGAGAAACGAGATTAAATATTTTACTTTCATAGAGATAAAAATCCAACTTTATACGAGTGCACCCGCTTCCTTTGGGGAGATAAAATTCACATGAACATGCAATGGGCTGCGATTGAGAAATGGAGCACAATTTGGTCTGATACATATTATATCCAACTCATTCCAAGTATCTTCGATCAAGTTATTATTAATTTTGTATTATATAGGAGTCAAAGACTAGGCAGATTTTCCATGGCAATAATTTCCCGAAAGGACAAGACTTTTGGGTCAAAAAGGCCAAAGCTGATAAAGAGAATTGCAACTCGTACTAGACTTGCATATCCCAAAAGCCTTGTCCACCCATGCTTACAACTAAATTGTCTGCAACTTTGGCTAGTTGCTTCTTCCTCCTAATCATTAACCCCCAGATCCACTTTTTCCTATATTTAATTGACATGGACCTGCCAGTTTTAATATACTTACAATGCATATATCCTCTATCAGTTGGAAATCCTACATTGGTCAAAGGCCTAATTTAATCTTTCTAGGAACTGATCATGGGGTTGGTGATCCTAAATATAACTTATATTTTGTAGTTAACATAAGCAAATAATAATAATAATAACAATCTTTCCTAAGAAGAGTCAAATGCAACATAAAAGTGAAACAACTACCAGCCAGGATATGTCAATTAATTCTATATTCTCTTCTGATGTCATAATGTGAGACATAAAACATGTAGTCAGTTCTATTTTAATTCCTAAAAACCTGAAAAATATATATATATATCAGTCATGGGATTTGTTTTGTGGGAATTATCTAACAATGCAGAAGTTGTCAAGCTTGACACTACTAAATTAGATAGAAGAAATACTATGGAAAATTAGATAAACTATGAAATAGCAGTGATAATCAGGCCCTAAATTGAGAAATTTAGACGCTAAAATCTCTAAATTTTTAAATCAAATATATAGATCTAACAATTTTGTTTTAGTTACTGATTCTTAGACTCAATGAACCATTTCTCTCTACATCTACCCGAAACAAATGATTGCATATGGGTGATGTAGCCGTCAACTTTTGACATTTCTATGTGATAGAAATGTCAGCAATCAAAATCCACATCCATTTCTAGACTCCATTGCATGTTTATCTTGTCAAAACAATTTATGAGAATAGAGCTAACACAAATCATAGAGAATCTAATGAAAAAACCAATGCAAGTATTTCTAGATGTAAAACACACATGGCTGAAAGCAGAATGATATCGCAAAAAATACCGAGCAGAAAGCTGAATACTCAAATGATGAATGTGTAATAATCTTTACATCTAGATCAATACTCCATACCAATTTGTACTCTAGAGATTCAGCTGCCAATCAAACTTTGGTAATCTTCTTTACTTCACTCTGCTGCTCAACAGAAACAAAATCTTTTCCACTATTACACCTAATGCCTGATTCTCCTCTCTGCAGGAAGACTATTTGATGCTAGGAGATCCACAAGCATACGCTCAGTGAAATGAAACTCACTGATATTTCAAACTTAAGATATCGGTGATATGGTCAGCAACATCGTGGGCATAGAAATAAGATGCAGCACCTTCCGACACAGGATAGTCATGTAGTATGTAGCTTCAAGAGAGGTAATGGATTTTTAATCCTTTGATTTTATAAAGTCTAGGATGTTACCAAGAAGACCTTTATCATACGGATTGGTGAACCTGGTTTGTACAATAGGGCTCCCTAATAAATGAAACAAGAGAACTTGGTCATCAGCCAAAAAAAAGGTAATTAGTACACGAAATGAAAATTAAGCTTAAATGGGAAATGACCTGGTTGAGGTTCCATGACAAGTTGAAATTCAGGATACCTCTTCCAGTTGATCTGCATTTGATTTTCCCCAGTTAAGCATGGAATAAAAATGTAATTTTTGAAGCAAGGCACTATGAAACAGGACTTTCAGGATTACCCATTCCTCTGTTTTAATGTTGAAGCAGATGCAGTAAATATGCCATATCAAGAATACCACCTAGTAAACGAGAATAAAATCTGTTAGGTAACAGAAATTCAATAAATAGCAGATAAATAAAACGGATAAGAATGTATAAAAGACTAGCAGACAATCAGCATTTGTATTTTGTAAGGCACAACCATCATGCAGGAAGCTTTACCTTTTCCCTAAACATATTGAATTTTCTTATGTAACTAATGTGTGCTCTGGCAATTGATTTAGGAACCTTAGATGTAGGAAAAGATAACTAGAATATCAAGGGGCTATAGTTTCTAAGATAACATAAGCCCATATTGGATTGCTGCTAAAACAACAGGTACAGTTATCTGAGGCAAGATCACAGGTCTGGGGCATTCTGGTAATTAGGTACATGCCCATATATTTTTGCTTGGTTTTGCCACTAAACCTGAAACCAGAAATCTGTAATCAATAGTGTTTGATGGAAGGGCAGAAAGAATATCAAATATTATAATGAAGGACAGCTTCAAAGGAAGAGCTAACCAAACCAACTTGACTGTTGCATTGTCATTGGTCCTTATCACTTGAGGGACACTATTTCTCGGAAAAGAGAAAAGGTTAAACATGCACTTTGAAACAAAGAGTTAGGAAGGACCCTGGAAGGGAATAGAGTGAAATTCAGGCGATGAAAGGAGGTACAAAAATGATTGACAACATAACCATACAACAAACTGATGGTTCCAACTTATGGTACCAGTTGGATGTATAAATATTGCATTTACCAAATTATGCACATTCATCATTCAGCAATTACAGTATCAAGATAAGTTCACCATGAATAGAATGGATTTGATGTCCACATGATCTTATTATAGAAGAAAATAAGTATTTTTCTGCAAGAAGTCAGGGATACAGCAGCAGACCTGCCATAGCACTTGGAGGATGCAGAAAAGCGTCGTACTGATGACCAAGCTGCTAGCATGAATGCTCTGTGGAGAGATATAAGTTAATCAATTCGTACGTTATACTCATCTCTAGTTGTTTATATCTCGATAACCAAATCCAAAAATTAACTATACAATTGTCTATAAGGATTGCCAAGAGGCACTGGACTCTTTGAATGTATTGTTTAGAAGCATTTCCAATACAGACATCAGAACAATAACTTGGACAAAAACTGTTTTTTACCGAAGTTATCTGGAAGGATCTTGCACAGGGAAACGTCGGTCTGATGAGTTTTTGGAATCAACATTTACTTTCCCTCAAAAAGACAGCAATTAAAGATATCCATTCAAGAACAGATATGAATACTTTCCCTTATTGCTTGTAACCATGACGAAGAACCAATTGAGGGTTAACTATAAGGGAACTCCTACAAGACATTCAAGTTTTCCTGATTCTAGCATTTGGAAAAAGAATCATCATGGTTACTCAACTCACAAAATTCATGGAACAAACTGCAAATGCATATAATGGACTTACTAAGATCAGCGTCATCACATAAGTTAATCAGTTATTAATATGATTTTATATGAACGATAGAAAGAAAATACTGTGATGCAAGGATACCTCCATCCTCTGTGAATCAGCAGACTTTGTAAGAACTGTAAATTGGAAAAGAAAGAAAGAGTCAATGATACTAAAATTCAAGTACCTATATAATTAACAATATCCATGGGAGACAGATCATAATATGATAAATCTAGCCAAACCAAGATTAGATATATTGTTATGAGCAAGATCCTACCGATATAAATTGTAAGATCTAATTTCATCTCGCTAAAGTTACCAATTAAAATCCAGTAATAGAAAAGCAAAAGATAAACAGGAATCAAAATCTACTATTAGTCATAATTCCCTATTTCAATAACTTCTCCGTATATATAAATTAATATTATAAATTTAAAGAAACAATTATATCGATAGATTAGAGATTTCTAACAATCACCTACTATTTTTAACTGTAAATGCTTGACAACATATAATTTCTCAATCTTAGAACCATTTGTTGAATATGCATGTGACCACACCCATAATAAAAACAGCAAGAAAATATAATAGAAGATAAAAGAAAAGTGTGTTTTATCTTTTTCATTTAAAGTATTCTGAGATTTGCACAAAAAGAGATATGAGGTTTCTCTTTTAAATAAATCATGTAAAGATGTAACAATTAACGTTGCCATGACATTTTTTGTCAAACTCAACAGAATTCAGCAGAATTAATGACTGCACATGCCTATATATGAAATAAGTTATCCTTAACAATCATAATTTCTAAGATAGAAAGTTTAACCAAGTGACTTGTGCATGTGAGTACATACACTTAGTTGAACACATTGTGTAGGAGGATTCAGCAATAAGAAATCCAGCTAAAAGAATAATAAACAGACGATGGTTCTTCCGACCTGCAAAAAAGAGAAACACATTACATTTAACAAGCCACTACCCACAAATTACAGCATGAATGACCAATTAAAATGTTTAGTACCTATGCAATTCCCAAAAGCAGGACAATGGTGGTCAAATCCCTTAATACTTGATTTACAACTTTTGCAATATCTAACTCTGGAAAATGATGGAGAGTTCTGCTAAAAGAAGTTCAAAAAATGAAACCAAATCAGTTAAAATAAATAAGCCACGCCAAGCTTTTGCCTAAGTATTTAGAATCATCATCTCCCAACTTCTAAACTACGACAAGATTCCTTAAAAATGAGCATCAAAGGCCAAGCAAGTAAGGGCATAATATAAGCAAGTATTGCAAAAGCAGTAGCACAGATAACAAATAATGCAAGTATTGGTTAGGTAAACAGTATAGTATTTTAGCAAATAGAACATGCCAGGGAACAAGAATTGGAAGTTTCCTTCAGAACTTATACAAGTACTTTTATCATATGGTTCTATCTAGTTGTAATGATTAAAATGGCACGTCTAAGTAAATATGAAAGGATGATATAGAATTTATTATAAACCTCATATAGAACATTTAGAGCAGCAAAGTCATTCTGGCCAGACTCCACAGGAGAAGAGTTATAAGAAACCATTCCAGGATCACCAGAAAGTATTCTGAAAAAAAAAAAAAGATACATAAGTCAATAAGTACTACATGTAATTGCTGCATATTGAAGTCACCATAGTGTAAAACGATCACTACGCCTGCCTTATAATGCAGCTCAAAAACTTAAAGATTCACTACATTGTTGAGTTAGTTGCTGTATGCAGTTAAAATTAGTGGGTATTAGACACATTGTCATGTTCCCAAATTTTTGTCATACAGAATAAATCAGGCATATCATATCACGGATTCTATCTTCAGTGCATCAGCACCAATAAAGAAATGAATGACCAACAACATGACCGTGGTGCCACAATAAAAAAGAGGGAATTGTTGTCATACGAACTAACCGAAACTCACATATTAATATAATGTATTCTTGTAAATTTAGTTAAAGATGAATTTTGTTTCACTCTAAAAAATGAAGCAATACATAAATTGGAAATAATTCGAGATTATTCACTCGAAGCTAAGGTTGATCTTTCCCTCCAATCAAACTTAAATATTTCAGATGTAAATATTTTAAAATTCAGCCCACAAGAAAATAAAATAAAAGAGACAATGAATTTCCAATTCATCCCACTGGAAACTGACCCACCGCACCATAATTAGGCATCCAAAGTAGATAGTTAAAAGGTAAGCTAAAAATAAAGGAAAGCATATGGAAACGACGCTCACCTATAAAGACCATACAGAAGTAAAGCACACTCAGCATTGAGAATGGCATCCAATAACGAAGGGATGGCTGCGAGAGAAGATAAGTCACAATTATGCAACACACACACACACACACATAACACCTGGAAGCGGATCTACTAAATTTAAACTACCTTGCCGAATCGTGCTGACATAAACTCCCCACAGGAATAGTATATTGAAGAGGACGAAAGCTGGAGCTGATGCAGAAATACCAAGAAAACGCCTCCAGCATCTGCCCAAGAGAATCGTCGCCACCATAACCATAGCTGCAACAGGATCGGGTCAGTTATGAAGAGAAGTTCTTCTTTTGGTCAACACCTCGAATCGGACGGAGAGATGGAGACAGACCTGCGATCGGGAGCATGGCGAGGAGCGAGAGGAAAGGAAAGAGCCGGGGAACCATGGCTAGGGCGAACTGAGAGAGGAGGACGAGGGAGCAAGAGACGAGAGCAGATCGCTGGAGCTCCCATGACGATCTCCGCCGCCCCGGGAACCTCAGGCCCAACATTACTATTCCCGTACGGATCCGAGAAGCAAAAGAGCAGCCCTCGTTTCTTACAATATAAAAGAGTACGCTACAGCTATGCGCAAGTCTTAAAACGAAAGGACTAATTTGTTGGCTTAAATCGAAACAAGCAAAACGATTCACTACGAAGATCTAATCCACTGATCGATCCAGCTCGCTACTTGGGGTCGTCTCGCTTATTCTCGCCGGCTGCGGGAGGATCCACCGGCGGCAAAGTCTGCAAAAGCGAACGGGCTTCTCATCGACATATCGTCGAGCAGAAGGCGGGCGAAAGAATCGACGTGCTATTTCTAGCAAGAGAAGATGAGAGGAGGGAGACTGACGAGGTCGGGCTTGTAGATGTTGTGGACGAGAGAGGCACCGGCGAGGAGGGAGGCGACGACGACGACGCAGGACCAGGCGAGGGACGGCGTGCCCGTCGGTGGCCTGCCTCCCCCGAACTTTTTGCTACTGCCGCTGCTGCTGCTCATTATTATTATTGCTGCCCGAGCGGACCTGTCTCATGCACGCGATGTGACAGTAAATGTGAGGCGAGAATGTGTTATTTATGTGTTTGTTGGCCGTCGAAGTGGACCAAAACGTGGGGTTTTTTTATGACCTTAATGTAAACTGCTTCCTAAACTCTTAGGCTTTGAAATATTCTTTTTCATCAATTTAATAAAAAAAATCTCAAGATAAAAAACTAATTAGT
Source organism: Musa acuminata AAA Group (assembly GCF_036884655.1). NCBI lineage: Eukaryota > Viridiplantae > Streptophyta > Magnoliopsida > Zingiberales > Musaceae > Musa > Musa acuminata. Next base: position 866,982 of record NW_027021351.1, on the reverse strand, counting down.
GGGATGTCATTTGATAAAAGCTCAATAATAATTTTTTTTCTTGGTAAAATGTGTCATATTCTTTTTGAATTTGATAGAATAGATTAAAAAAATTATAATAATTTTCATCTAAATAATTGACGTCAAATTATTTTTATTCTAATTATCCTATTATTATTTCACTCAAATTAAGAATAAATCTCTCTAAATATTGATATAAAGCGACCAATTTTGATTTTGATTTTTTACTGAAGAATCAATCCGCATCTGTTTATACTTTACTCAAACTGTTATTGTCTCATCAATAAAAAATTAATGCTCCACTGATGACTGATTCTTTGCTTCCATTGCAAAGTTTCTTTCTGGTGAATGCAGAATGGTGCAGCAAGTCTGCTCAAATGCTCTGACAAACATAAGCAATTACGCAGATTATGAAGGAAAAGAAAAGCTATCACACTGTTGGCAGAGAATCTATATGAAAGCCTGTGATACAGCCCAAAAGCTGTTCAGAAATTGTTTAAGATCGCAGCAAACCTGCTGCAAGAACCAAAAGAATGTCATCGAAGACAAGCTGTGTGCATATATTAAGCATGAACTTCATACTCAGCTTGCAGATACTTATAATTTTCCGTATCAAAGATACTGCCGATTTCTGAATAAAGAACCATGAAAAAGCCATCCGAATGTAGCTAATTTTTAATCAAACAGATATATCTGAACCACATCAAAATAAAATATCCTACATGAGATCTTGAATTCATATATCCTCAATAGTCAGGCACTCAGCTACAAGAACACAGGAACGGGACGCTAGAGAAGTCACCCTAGGGGGTCTAATTATTGGCACATCTTCTCCTGCTACGACAATGAAGCTATGAACTGCATTACTTCTTCTTGTCACTCACTCCAGCAGACCTGCAGGTTATACGACCACATGAAATGAAACAACATAAGAGTATTTAAAATCCACATAAACCACATATTAGTATATAAGTTACAGAAAATTATGCCAAGTAATAACACTCAACAGATATTCAACCCCATTATATGTCGTAATAGAAAGCAGACACCAAATGCAGAACAACCTAGACTTGATTTTTAACTGGTGTGAAAACTTGTGGATTAACAACCTTTTCCATGTTGTTTCTTAGCCATTTCTAAGCAATTAGACAGACTACTTAAGTGAATCATGCAAGATGCCTATGTATGAACTATCATCAGATAATTGATTCAGGCAATTGAAATTATAACCAAGTCCACCGATCACTTTAAAAGTTTCTAGCAACAAAAGATACCTATAATACATTTGTCTATGGTGAACTCATAATTAACCCTCAATATGACACAAACTCCAATACTATGAAACTAAAAAATGAGAAGGAAAATTTTGAACACTGACCTCATTTTCCTAAGGACATTAGCCATCTCCTCACGCTTCTTCTTGGCCCGTTTGTGCGTACCCAACTTTCGCTTTGCCACTTTTAGTGCACGCTTGTCCTTTCCAACTTTAAGCAACTCAGTAATCCTCTTCTCATAAGGAGCAAATCCAGCAACCTCCCTGATTATATTTCGAACAAAATGCACTCTTTTGCTTGTCTTCTGAAAAAGAGAGTTAAATCACACCATAAGTTGAAACATGCAGCACAACATTGGATCAGGAACCAACAAGCACAATTGGATTGGTTCTTTTGAGTGGAACACCCTTCGATAATCAAATTTTAGATTAATGTACATTAAGAATCACAACCAGCAATGTGAGATGCATTCATTACAGAGGACTCCATTACAGAGCACTAAAATTACAGAGAAATGTGAGATTCATTCATTCCTACCACTACAAGGGGCTTTATACCCTTCTTTCTTTCCTGAACCATTACTTTCTTGCCAAAGAAAGCAGATACTTTAAGCTCTCATTACAGAGAACTAAAATTATTGAGAACATCAAAAGAGGACTCCAAGGAACTCAACTTTAGGAACAGAAACACCAGTTTTGTTGACAACTCAAATCCCACCAGATGCTTACATTCTATTATATTAAAGAAATACACCACTACATATCATTACAGAGAACTAAAATTATTGAGAACATCAAAAGAGGACTCCAAGCAACTCAACTTTAGGAACAGAAACACCAGTTTTGTTGACAACTCAAATCCCACCAGATGCTTACATTCTATTATATTAAAGAAATACACAACTACAGATCATCAACAACTTAATAAGTAATAGCAACTCTCTGATCTGACACTTAGGTATGTATGATACGATTAAAGCGTGTTACTTTATGCATCAAAAAGGGAAAGAGATATGTTCCAAATTCAACATTTTTGTTTCAGAGTTTAGCAGACTTCCATCGAATATCAGCAAAAAGAAAATGTGAAGCCAGTCGTCTACGTACCCCTTTTCTGTTCGAAGGGCGAGGAGGCAGCTCTCGCTTGGTGACAATATGACCTTTGTTCAGTCCCACAAAGAGACCGGTGTTCGGCTGTGGAGGAGCCATCACTTCGGTCTACTCAAAAAGAACGTTAGAATTCAGAGGTAAAGATCCACAATAATAGATCGAAATATACGAAACCATAAACTTGTTATCGAATCAAAACTCAGCTTAGCTAAGATTGGGGAAAAAAGATCACGAGAAAGAATGTATACAAGAAAATTTTATGAGGTAGACGCCAATCAGAATCCAATTTCTATCCTTACCACGGAAAGGAACAAAAATTTGTACAGAGGAACAAGAAAAGGAAAGGGTTTCGCACCGCCGGGAAGCCGAAGAAACCGTAGCGGCCGCCGAAGAACCCTAATGACGGAGGAAGGTGAACCGAATGGGTCGCCGACTTTTAACACACGCGGTGAAGAATTTATTTACGGAAATACCCTTTAACTACATCTCGACCGTCCAATCGTCATGGACTTTTCGGATGGCTCAGATTTAATTAGCTTTATCTTTATACGTTTGAAATTGGCATTTAAATATAAATATAGCTTTTAATTTAAGCCATATGTATTTTTATTTTTTGGCTAAAAAGATGTGCATAGATTGGGCTAATGTAACATTTACATGAAGGTGATAAGTGTGATTCTTCACTAATTAATTAAAAATTATTAAGTGCAGATGTTAAATATATCTTGGATCATTTTCTAATAAATTAAGCATTTAAGTGTATATATTGGATCCTTTTCTAATAACTTAGGCATTTAAATGTATGATTATCTAATTAAATTATTTTAAAAAGAAATATTTTTTTATAAAAGGTAATCAAGAATTTATTTTATATTAGATATATCATTTTATATTCTTACGCCAAAGGCGTGAGGTAATGAGACGGAGTAACGAAGCAGTTCTTTGGATTGCTTGTTGGTGTAGACTGCAACAATGTGGTCAATTCAAGCCACTGTATGTAGATCTAACCTGTTTGGAAGTCAGACCATAAGTACTGAGAATGACGAGATCGATGCAACTTGAAGCGACAATCTGTGAAATTGCAATCCCAATACAAATGCATGGCTATAATTGAGGATGCAAATCAATAAATATGACTTCCTTTGGGGTATTGAATTCCTTAAGTCACATAAAAATCCACAGTGAAGAATCTTACAAGTACTTTTTCTTGGTGAATGATGCAACTAAATTTGCTTTGTCCATCGAAAATGGATTTGAGCTTGATGGTATCCTTCATTCTGTAGACTGAGCAGCCACACATGGAAACATCAATGCAAAGCAATGGCCACTATGAAGACCCAAGACTGCATGAGTCCCGCTTTGAGGGCACTGAGGAGGAGGTGGAAGAACGAGGCCATCGGAGAAGACAGTGTTCGGCTCCGGTGCAGGTCGGCTCTCGGCCAACCCTTCGAGCACATACGTGATCGAAACACCATTCCTCACCTGACGAGCATTGCTAGCCCTCCTCTCTGCCTCGAGGAAGGAGCCAAGGGATGGAGAAGCGTCGGTTACGTCGCCGCTGAGCTGAGTTCTCGCGCACAGTGAGAACCAGGTTTTGGTCTTGCGGTTCTTGTTCGTCCTTGGATTCTCCTGTTGCCTGCTCCTCCGAAGCGACCTGTTCGACAGATCGAGGATGCTGGTGATGCCGATGAGGCTGCCGAGGGTGCTGCTACGATCATGAAAGAAAGATCCGGTGGACTGCGCAGAGAGACATGTGGAAAGATGTGTTGTTCAAAGATTAGAGAGGACCACTGTAGCATACTCTACAATATTTCCAGAGAATTAAAAGGGGAGGGGGGATTAAACGAAATGAACAGACACATCAATCTTGACAACCATGTGGAATAATGAGGCGTGCCTGATGGCTGTGAGGCTATCATGAGGGAAGGCATGCAAAGGGCAACATAAAGAAACCAAGTGACAGGGTGGAAGAACATGTACTCTTTATCCCCCTAAAGAAGACAGGCCTCGAGAAGTCTTCGATGGGAAAGCAGTACGAAAATGTTCGTTCTTACCTCCGTATCTAAGCCAGATGAAGAGCTAGAAGATGAGCTTGGAGAAGCAGTGATGAGAGTCCTGAAGGAATGAGAGCCAGAGAAGCCAACGTTCCTGACTAAACCGATCCTCACGTTCACTGGCTGCAACCCAAGAGGCCAACCTCCTTCCTGTCATGGATCGACAAAGAGAAGAAATGGAGAAGAACAAGAGAAAGGAGTATTAGCAGTATCATGCATGAATTGGGGAGAGCGTGCAGAGAAATCCCCATGGAAATAGAAGGAGGATGCGTTCACCTGTTGAGCCATCTGCTTCCGCAGATGTCAGATCAACTCCCAAGAAGAACTGCGGTAGAGAAGGCTCGACCTCGACCCATTGAAGAGGAGACAGGAATAACTGAAACAGCGTGGGAAGCAACAAGAAGAGCCCTTCTCTCAGTCATGGATAGAATAAGACCACGCTTAGGTTGTCCTGTATCTTAACAGTAAGCAGTAAAAGCAGCCAAGCTAGCAGACGGACATGGGAGGGACCATTGAGGGAACGGAGCTGTGGCTCATCATCCATCTTCTGTACTTCATCACAGTAAAAGATGACATGTGGGCTTTGTGGGTTGTGATGATAGCTCTGTGACTCTGTCAGTAGACTTTAGCTTTTAAGAGCAGCTCAGAAGGGAAGATATTGACCAGCCAAACACAGCTTATAAATCCATGGACATGTACTGAGTTACCATCATGTACAGGAGATTTGCCTGATTAGATCCGGAATATATATATATATATATATATATATATATATATATGTATATATATATATATATATATGTATATATATATATATATGTATATATATATATATATATATATATGTATATATATATATATATATATATATATGAAGTGTCAAAGTTATCGTAAAAATTTTTGTAGAGATTTGGATAGAAAAAACGTAATAGCAAGATTATGCGGTTGGAATTTTACGATGCATCTTTCGTCGTAGAGATGAAAACTTTACGATGAAAAGTTTATGCAGTAATATAAAAATAATTTTTTTAAATTTTTGAATAAGGATAATTAAATTGCAACAACAGTAAGATAGAAAACCAAAACATGTTGCAATTCACCGGGAGATCAAAGGATGATCCGCGGTGGTGGAGATGACGACAGAATTCAATTATGTATATATATATGTATATGTATATATATATGTATATATATACATATGTATATATGTATATGTATATATATATATATGTATATATGTATATGTATATATGTATATGTATATATATATACAGATATCTTACACAGTTGATATTTTCTAATATAAATTTAATTTAATTATCAATAATAATAAAAAAAGAAAAATTAAAATTGAAGGCTCAACTTTTCAAGCATTAACTCGATTTAATCTAAAAAACATCAATGAAAAATTAAATATTAATACAATTTAAAAACATTCAATCAAAATTAAAAATATTTCAAATGTTGTTTATATTATTCAAGAAAGTCCATCAAATGGAAATTATATAATTCCTTAACTTTATAATTTTTAATTTTTTAATTTATTTTTTAAATAATAAAAGAGAAAATAAAAATAAGAATAAAAAAGAATATTGGATAGACAACCACTCTAGCAGGTAAAATATTATTCAATGCTAAAAGTATCAAACATAATTTTCCCAAATGAATTTGACTGCACGTTTCTAAGAACTATTTGCTGGAATTAAATTGGCATTACCAAGAAGTTTATTATATCAAATGGTAAAACATATTAAAGGTTTTATAGAAGAAGAATGAACCAAATTGATTCTTAATTTGGGAAAAAGCGAGAAAAAAGATTCTACATATATTAATGTTAAATATTAATATAATTTAACATTTAATCAAAATAAAAATATTTCAAATGTTGTGTATATTCTTCAAGAAAGTCCATCAAATGGAAAATATATAATTCCTTAAAGTTTTAAAATTTTATATTTTAATTTATTTTTTAAATAAAAATAATAATAATAATATAAAAATAAAATATATATTGGACAAATCTATTAAATAATCTTGAGGCTGCCCCAACTGATAGACCAAGTGAGAACACAACTGTATATATATATATATATATATATATATACATATACATATGTATATATATATTATATATATTCTATACGTAATTTTAAGTTTTACGGATTTTTTCGCATCAATCTTCGGACGACGACGAACATATCTTTGAGAATTGAGGATTTTGTTTTCTATTTTTTCGCTTCGCATATGATATCGCCCCCAAGATTCTCCAACAATGATATCAGAGCCAGGTTATTCGTGCGATATATTGGTTTTGAATTACGTGTTTTGGAGAAGCTTTTGGAGTCAAAATCGTTGACGCAAAAGCGAGAAAGGCCAGCAACTATTGTTGCCCTTACTGTCATCACAGATGGTAGCGCTGCCATCTGTGTGCAAGCAGGCCACCTGTGGGTGCTGGACCCGGGGGCACTATGCCCGTGTGCAATGGCGGCGCCTGCAGGTGTTGGACCCACGGGCAGAGGCGTTGCGTAGCAGCGGTGCTTGCGGGCGCTGCGCTCGCGAGCACAACCGCCTGCGGGTGCTGCGTGGGGCAACACCACCCGCAGGGGCACCCACAAGTGGGGGCACCGCCCGCGGGGGCAGTACCACCAGCAAGGGTAGCGCCCCCACACCCCCTCGCCGCAAAGGGCTGTCGCCGGCATGGTAATGACGGTCGCAGCCAGCAGGGCATGGGGAGTTTTAGGGTTTTGGGCAAAAAGAGAGTTTTGCCCTTGTGAATTTAAGAAATTCTAGTTCTATCCTTTTGTCCAAATTATGAAAATACCCCTCAAAAGTGAGAAAATTCTCTATATGTCCCTGAATTCAAAAAATATTAATTAATTAAAATATTTAATTGATTGTTATTTTTATTATTATCTTATAGTCCTAAATAATAATTATTTATACATGTAATGTATGATCTGTGGACAAATGATCATGGATCGTGTGATGTATGTACTTGTGATTATTATTATTGGGGCTTGCGAGTCTCCATTTTATTTCTCGTTTATTGTTAGGCCTGCATGCTTATGATTAAGCTATAATCACATGAGGAGGCGTAGCAGGAGCATGGAAACGATAGCGAGACCCATAAGATGGACGATCCCGATGCATAGAGATGTATCGAGATGCCGACGGAACTGACGAGGACGAGATGGACGATCACAGGGCATGAAGATGTACCGCTGCACACATAGATCTTGATGTGAGTGATTAGGCCTACTGGCTTGGGCTTGATCACATTAGGTTGTGGTCCATGATCATCTGGTGTGATTGCTTATACACCTACTAGATATGTATATATATTTGCATACGATGTGGATATATATTAAATATGTATATGTGTGACATGTCATATTAGGAGACCAAATCATAGAAACCCCTCTCTCGATAATATTAAGTCGGTAAACGTGAGGCAATTAGATTGACCCAAGTGGCCTTCCATTGTTATAGGTAGGAATCGATTTTCGGTGTAAGTTTAGTTGATCGAGTCACTCGAGGCTCACCTATATCATGATTCGTTATCTTGCCTACGAAATAGAGATGTCACCAGTGACTTGAGGACATGATATGCTTGGTCGAGTCCATCGAGGGTATATCATCGAATCATACTCATCTTGTAACGATGGTGTTGACTTAACCGAACATCATGGTTGATCAAGTCCCTCGAGACCATAGTGATTCAGAGGCTGAATAGGACGGAAATCACAAGGAGTTGTGATCAGAAAGAGTTGCCTACCTTTTGGGCTTCGTGTGATTGGTCGAGTCCCACGAGGTTACACTAAGACGCTGATTGGATCTTGATCCCTACTAGAAGTCTGTCGGAGACTTCTGTTTCACATGCTGAGGGTGTCGTGTGACTTGCCAGTAAAATAGTGAAAGTATATTAAGATAGAAGTCCATATCTTGATTGTTTATTTTTACAAAATATGCATGTTATTTATTTTTATTGTATATTTATTTTCAGAAAATATCGCTTTCAAATCCCTTACATGGCATACTTGATGTCAACTACTTCACTGGTCTAAATTATAGGATTGGCTCCGCAACTTGAGAATTATTCTCACGGCGAAGAAAATCGCGTACGTCCTTGATATAGTGATGCCTACACCCGATGAAGGGGTAAGCGAGGATGAGATCGCTCGCTACGTAAAGTACATTGATGACTCCACTCTTGCTCAGTGTTACATGTTGGGCTCTATGACTCCTGAGTTACAGAGACAACATGAAAAGAAGGATGTCAGATCCATTCTCCTACATGTCCACAAAATATTTAAGGAACTAAGAAGGACTCAACGATATGAGATATCCAAGAGCCTCTTTTGCGCTAGGATGACTAAGGGGACATCGGTTCAGAACCATATCCTAAAGATGATTGAGTGGATAGAGAAACTCACATGTCTAGGAATGATCCTAGAAGATAACTTGTGTATGGACAATGTACTTCAATCCCTACCAGATTCCTTTTCATAGTTCATAATGAATTTTAATATGAATAAGCTTGAGGTGACTCTCTTAAAGCTCCTCAATATGTTGAGGGAGGCAGAGAGCACTATAAAAAAGAAGAAGCCAGTTCTCTACACTGGTGAGACTAGAAAGAAAAGGAAAACAGAAAAGTCCCATAAGAAGGGCAAGGGCAGACCAGGTAAAGCAAAGACTGCTAAGAAAGACCTGACAAAGGATAATGCCCAGTGCTTCCACTATGGCAAATATGGGCATCAGAAGAGGACTACAAAGAGTACCATGCAGAGAGGGTGAAATAGAAGCTTGGAGAAGCTTCAGATACATTTATGATTAGTCTCCATTTGTTAGACTCTTATAATAACACATGGGTATTAGATACCGGTAGTGCTTATCATATTTATAATTCGTTGCAGGTTCTGGCAAGGCCTAGGAGATTGGCGAGAGACGAGATGAACCTCAAGATAGGCAATGGAGCAAAAGTTACTAGAGTAGCTGTTGGCAAGGTCGCCCTACATTTGCCTGGTGGAGCTATTATTGCATTAGATGCATGTTATTTTGTTCCTTCTATTATTAAAATTATTATCTCAATTTCATGTTTGATAGTTAGTGGATATAAATTAGTTTTTGAGAATAATGGTTGTTCAATGTTATCAGATGATGAGATCATCACGAAGGAACATTGCATAATGGTTTATTTATGCTAGACACTACTCCACATATCATTAATGTAAGTGTGTCTAAGAGAAAACGAGATGAGGTGAATAGTGCATACTTGTGGCATTATAGACTAGGTCATATCCATAAGGGAAGGATTCAAAAGTTGCTAAAGGATGGATATCTAGATCCATTCGACTATGAGTCATATGCAACTTGTAAGCCTTGCCTTTGTGGAAAACTGACCAACTCTCGATTTAGTGGAATTGGAGAGAGAGCCACTGAGCTATTGGAACCCATGTCAACTCATGCCATTGGTGGTTACTCCTACTTCATTATCTTTGCTGATGATTTCTCAAGGTATAGATATGTGTACTTAATGAAGTACAAGTCAGAGGCCTTTGAGAAATTCAGAGAGTACAAGAATGAAGTGGAGAACCAGATTGGAAAGAGTATCAAGACTCTTCGATCAGATCGAGGAGGTGAGTACTCAAGTACAGAGTTTACCCAGTTTCTCAAGGACAATGAGATTTTATCCCAATGAACACCTCCTTATACACCTCAGCTCAATGGTGTGACTGAAAGGAGGAATCATACGCTGTTAGACATGGTCCATGATGAGTTTCGCCGACCTACCCATCTCATTCTGAGGATATGCCCTAGAAACCACAGTTTACCTTCTGAATAGAGTTCCAACTAAGTCAGTAGTGTTTACACCATATGAGATATAGAAAGGGAAGAAGTCCGATTTTAAGGTTGTTAAGATTTAGGACTGCTCTGCCCACGTTAAAAGACACAAACCCGATAAGTTAGAATCAAGGATGGAGCGGTGCAAGTTCATAGGATACCCGAAGGAAACTTGTGAGTATTATTTCTATTATCTTGAGGACCAAAAGGTCTTTGTAGCCAAGAGAGAGAGAGAGATGTTCCTTAAGAAGGAACACATTCTTAGCAGAGACAGTGGGAGCATGATAAAGTTGAGCGAGGTTAGAGAACCTAGGTCAAGCACCACTCTACTGCCCAAGTCTATTCAGGTACATAATATACAAGTTCCAACTTTACATAGGTCTAGTAGAGTATCTCATCCTCCTGAGAGATATGTGGAACATATTAGAGGAGAGTATGTTGAGGATATTGATCCTCAAACCTACGAGGAGGCTATTATGAGTATAGAATCCGAGAAGTGGCAAGAAGCCATGAATTCTAAGATGGATTCTATGTACTCCAACAAAGTTTGGAACCTAGTTAATGCACCTAAGGGTATTGTACCCATTGGTTACAAGTGGATCTTTAAGAAAAAAATCGAAGTAGATGGAAAGGTATAAACCTATAAAGCAAGGCTAGTGGCTAAGGGGTATCGTCAAAGGTAAGGTTTTGACTATGACGAAACCTTCTTACCCATAGCAATGCTAAATTTCATCTGAATTCTATTAGCTATTGCAACACACTATGATTATGAGATATGACAGATGGATGTAAAAACCATATTTCTCATTGGGAACCTCAAGGAGGAGGTGTATATGATACAACCCGAGAGATTCGTGTCTAAGGACTGGCTATATAAGGTGTGCAGGGTGCTTAGATCCATTTATGGACTAAAGCAAGCTTTCCAAAGTTAGAACATAAGATTTGATGAGACAATTAGATCTTATGACTTCGTTAAGAATGAAGATGAGCCTTGTGTGTACAGAAAGGTAAATGAGAGCGCTATCACCTTCTTGGTGTTATATGTGGAAGACATCCTGATCATTGGAAATGATGTACAAATGCTATCCATAATAAATGCTTAGTTATCTAGATACTTCTCCATGAAGGACTTAGGGGAAGCATCCTATATCTTGGGGATTCAGATCTATAGAGATAGATCCAAGAAGATACTTGGCTTGTCCCAATCCAGATATATAGACACCATTGTCAAAAGGTTTGGTATGAAAAATTCTAAGAGATGTCTCATACTGATGAGACATGGGATATTGCTTTTTAGGAGTATGTCCTCAAAGACTCTTGAAGAAAGGGAAAACATGGATAGGATACTCTATACATCAACATTAGGGTCTATCATATATGTCATGCTATGTACCAGGCCTGATATAGCGCATGCTCTGAGTATCCCGAGTAGGTATCAAGCGGATCCAGACTTTGAGCACTAAAAAATAGTAAAGTGTATCCTTAAATACTTGAGAAGGACTAAGGATCTTTTACTAGTATATGGAGGTAGTAGCCTCAGGGATGAAGGCTACACAGACTCAAGTTTTCAGTCCGATGTCGATAATAACAAGTCGAATTCGAGGTATGTGTATACCCTGAATGAAGGAGTAGTGTGTTGGAAGAGTTCCAAGCAAAATACTACTGTCGACTCGACCATAGAGGCGGAGTACATTACTATAATAGAGG